>NC_089192.1:2132567-2328717 GCF_947507565.1 Oscarella lobularis | reverse complement strand
ACCCTAACCCTAACCCTAACCCTAACCCTAACCCTAACCCTAACCCTAACCCTAACCCTAACCCTAACCCTAACCCTAACCCTAACCCTAACCCTAACCCTAACCCTAACCCTAACCCTAACCCTAACCCTAACCCTAACCCTAACCCTAACCCTAACCCTAACCCTAACCCTAACCCTAACCCTAACCCTAACCCTAACCCTAACCCTAACCCTAACCCTAACCCTAACCCTAACCCTAACCCTAACCCTAACCCTAACCCTAACCCTAACCCTAACCCTAACCCTAACCCTAACCCTAACCCTAACCCTAACCCTAACCCTAACCCTAACCCTAACCCTAACCCTAACCCTAACCCTAACCCTAACCCTAACCCTAACCCTAACCCTAACCCTAACCCTAACCCTAACCCTAACCCTAACCCTAACCCTAACCCTAACCCTAACCCTAACCCTAACCCTAACCCTAACCCTAACCCTAACCCTAACCCTAACCCTAACCCTAACCCTAACCCTAACCCTAACCCTAACCCTAACCCTAACCCTAACCCTAACCCTAACCCTAACCCTAACCCTAACCCTAACCCTAACCCTAACCCTAACCCTAACCCTAACCCTAACCCTAACCCTAACCCTAACCCTAACCCTAACCCTAACCCTAACCCTAACCCTAACCCTAACCCTAACCCTAACCCTAACCCTAACCCTAACCCTAACCCTAACCCTAACTGGAATCAGTCTTAGGGGCAAAGCACCCTAACGCCTGACCCATAACCCTACCCTCTAACCCTAAGAACCCTAGCCCTTACCCATAACCACTAACCCTAACCCTAACCCTAACCCTAACCCTAACCCTAAATTGACCCCAAAAATAAAAGTGATAATAACACAAGCAGTAGCGACTGTCGCGTTGTCAATAAAGATCTGACCGATCCCAAAATTGACAGCCATACCGCAACTTGTCATATCACAAATGAGGACAATGTTCCACTGACAAAGGAGGAGGTAGCCGTCCTCGAGAAAGGACTCAAATTCATACCAACCCCTCGACGCTACAGTCGAGGACGAATGCGAGCGGAATTCGAAAAATTCTGCCGCACCATGCGTCGCACGTACTACAATGCAGTACGAGCCACGACGACAAACAGTCGTACGATGCAATGGAGAGAGGGCTTGGCAAGAGAACACCCTATCACGCCCTTCCTCCCAAAACCACCATTACCACACCAACCATCCGAACAGAGGGTGGATACAAATTCGAGCAGGAAAGCCGCAAAACAACCGTCAGAAATGACGTTGAATAAAGGCCCTGCCGAAGCTTGCCAAACGCTATCCAAATTCTTCCAACGTACCATAACATCAATACAAGAAATTCGACCAAAGATACCCACGTCGAATATGACAAAAGAAGAATGGAAAGCGTTCGAGCAACTACAGAAACGCAAGGACATTATCATCAAGCAAGCTGACAAGGGATCGGGCATTGTCGTGCAGTCAAAAGACGCATACATACGACACGGCAGGGCGCACGTACAAGATGAAAAAACGTACGTACCCCTCACAGACGATCCTACGCCGGCACTAACAAAAGAGATCAACGATATCTTGGACTCTTTTGCCAACCTCGGCCTGATTGACAAAATCGAACATAAGGCCCTACTACGCAGCGATGAGACCGTGCGCACACAAGTGCTCTACTTCCTTAGGAAGATTCACAAGAATCCCTATGGAATACGACCCATCGTTAGCGGCTGCTCGGGACCAACGGAGGGAATATCAGCCTACGTTGACTCGATACTGCAACCCATTGTTTGCATGACGGCTAGTTTCCTCAAGGATTCAAAGGCCTTCATCCAAGCAATAGAATCGACACCCATTGCCCACCACGCAATTTTGGTGTCGATCGACGTTTCAGCTCTCTACACGAGCATTCCCCAACAAAAGGGAATTATCGTTTGCCAAGAGGCAGTGAGAGACTTCTATCCGGACAAACCGGATCTACCAAACGTCATCTCAACATTTTTGGAATTCATTCTCAAGGCAAATGTGTTTACCTTTAACGGTAAACCATTCAAACAAAAACACGGCACTGCTATGGGCACAAAATGTGCACCATGCTTTGCAAATCTTTTCATGAACGGTCTGGAGACGAAATTTCTCGAGACTCGTCCATTGGACAAACAGCCATCAATGTGGAAACGCTACATTGATGACATTTGGTGTGTCTGGCCCCACTCACGTGAAGATCTCGAAATCTTTCTACAGGATCTAAACTCCTTTGATCGAGACTTAAAATTCACGTGGGATATAAGTGACACAGAGGCAAACTACCTCGACGTACACTTATATAAAGGCCAACGATTTTACTCCACACCCAACGAAGGACTCTTGGACGTGGAAACGTACTTCAAACCAACGAATACGTTCCAATACGTCCACTTTACGTCGGCCCATCCGCCGGGCGTAAAGAAAGCCATTCCCCTAGGGGAAACACACCGCTACCTACGCTCAACTTCCGACAAGGAAGCATTCGAACGTAGGAAAAGACAGCTGGAAACACGCCTCGAAAAACGAGGATATCCAGTGACTTTTACGCGGCCGCTCATCGAACGTCTACCGTTCGATAAACGCAAGGATCTACTCGCAACCCAAACGGGTGACAGTCCCCACAACACGGGACAAACGAGTGGACCTGCCTCATCATCATCCTCCTCGACCACAAACGACGAGAATGATGAACCGACACCAAAGAAGGGACGACGACAGAGGGGGTCAAAAGCACCCTTTGTCTTCCCAACAACCTTCTGCCCCTGGGTAGGTTACGAAGCTCGAAAGAGCATCGATTCCCATTGGCATCTGATCGAAGAAAATCCTTACCTTAAGGAGATATTCCCCGAGAAGCCAATAATGGCGTTCAAACGCCTATCCAATCTGGCCGACAAACTCGTACGAGCCAGAATCCCAGATGAAACTCAGCCCCACAAAAGGACCGAGTTTATCGTCCGTCGTCTTGTCCCATCGGCAATGACGACATTGACAGGCCTCCCAGCGCTCACAGCGCCATGCGGAGATGCCCGATGCGGCGCCTGTCCAATGACGACAAAGAAACGCGTCGTCTCAAGCTACTTCAGTCACAAGAAGTATGCGTTACCTACAGGTATGGAAATACTTACGTGTAGGTCCAAACGAATCGTCTACCTCCTCGAGTGTCCACACTGTCGCAAACAGTACGTAGGACAAACGAGCCTAACGCTCGGCCTCCGAATGCGGTCACATAGACAGCACTGGAGAGAGGGGAAAAACAAATTACTCTACAATCATCTAAAGCGTAATGGACTCGCGCTTACCGATCTGTCTCTAACCGCCCTGGAGCAACTTCCAGCCGAGGCAAACGTCAAAGAAACAAGATGTGCCCTCCTTCGAAAAGAGAAGGTATGGATTGCCCGCCTGGACACAATGTTCCCTAAGGGATTCAATACAGAGAACAAAACACTCGTATTGAAATGAGATACCTTCTTCTCCATTCAACTAGAAGGGGACGTGTCAAAGAAAATTTTGACGATACGTTCCCCTTGCTGCTTCCTCCTCTTCTTCTTTGTTTCACACAAAAAATCTTCTCTACCTTCAGCGGGGAAAATGGCAACAGAAAGGAAGATACGTCTAGTATCACCAATACACCTTCCTACGCCACCCTAACCTGGAAGAGAGAAGCATTAGAAAACAAGGAATCGAAAAGTAAGGATACCACTTACCTTGAGTCTTCTCTACAAAGAGAAGAAGAAGAAGAAATAGAAGCCCCATCATCCCACAGGAAGGAATAGAGAGGAAAGAAAAAGGAGAAGACAATCCACGTCTTCACCCCTTTTCTTCATCCCCTTTCCTGGTTTTGAAACTGCAAAGAGAAATCGTCAGAGAAAAAATTTTTTTTTTTTTTTGACGATACGTTCTCCTTGTTTTTTTTACCAAAAAAATCTTCTCCATCTTCAGCGAGGAAATGGCAGCGAAAAGGGATACGTATAGTATCGCAAAAACACACCTCTCCACGCCACCCTACAATGAAGAGAGAAGTATTAGAAAAGCAAGGAAAGAAAAATCAGGATATCACTTACCTTGAATACTTTCCAAAGAAGAAATACATCAAATATTTCAAATATATAGCAAGCAGAAACACAATAGGGCACTCTCCAGCCCATCCCCTATAAAAAAGGAAAGAAACAGGAGAAAGCAAAAAAACACACGAAATGTGTAAATGGTATGAAAACGTACCGTCTCCTCTGCACACCTCCTCGACCCATCCATTTCTGGCTCTCTCTCTCTCTCTCTCTCTCTAAAGAAAAGAAAGTAAGAAGAAAGAAGGAAAGAAAGATTGAAGAAACGTACCTCTCGTATTGGTCGAGTAGATTGTGGCATCTCAGGATCTCCTCTTCCTTCTCCTCCGATCACGCGTTTGGAACGTCCGTGTCTAGGAGCGAGTAGGTCAGGGCTCTTGTGGTTAGCTGTAGGTTAGCGGAGATGATAAGGTTCGCAAAAATAGTGGCCAGAATTTACACTGACCCTGAACCCTCTCCCTAACTCCTAACCATAATCCCAACACTAACCATAACCCTCGAATAACAAATTCGAAACGCTTTTTCGAAAGGAGACGGTCTACCGAACACTTTTCTGACCGTCTCTAATCGTTTGAGCAGCAAACGGGGCCGATAGAACGTGCTTTTCGATCGCGATCGATCGCGATTTTGGGAAGAACGCGCCCTTTTTACTTCTAAGAGTACAAACTTACCTTTTGAAGTCCTCCGGTTGTGTTTCGAATTTCGATTCCGACGCGGGAGAAGCCGTTCAGGTCTCATGAGGCAGTTCTTCGCTGTCACGTGTTGCGCATGCGCACAGTGACTGGATATTAAGCAGTATTGTCCAAATTTATAACGAACAATATTGCTGAGCCTTGATTATTAATTGGACGAGATTTCCAATTGCCATGGCGACACACGGACGCAGAAATTGAGGCAATAGAGTCCTGGACCCTGTTTTCTCACATTGAATGAGAACATGGAAACCAGTCTCTGTACATTCTCATAGTTCTGTCCTAACCCGTGCAAACCCTGACCCTTGAACCCAGTATAGGCAGGGACATTGATTCCCAGCCTTGTTCAAGGCAATATTGTACCACCTTGTTCCTCTGATTCAAAACAGAATATGGAACAAGCGGTCTACTGTCGAGTAAACCACATAGAGACTCAATATTGACTCTAGACGATGTGACGGGTGTTTTCCAATGACCATGTTTGGATACTGGATCGCTCACGTGACGTATGGGTATTCGGCTATCGACTGGCACCGTGAGAGGATTGATAACTCCTGGGCTCTAGCATTAGCGATGGGGGGACTCGTCCTTGCTGTCTACTTTTGTTATTCCCTACATGGTGTAACCCTAACCCAAAGTGCCAGGACAAATTGTCGTAGGACAAATTGTGTCAGGACAATTTGTCCTGGGGACAAATTGTCCCCAGGACAAATTGTCCCACGACAAATTGTCCCAGGACAAATTGTGTCAGGACAATTTGTCCTGGGGACAAATTGTCCCCAGGACAAATTGTCCCACGACAAATTGTCCCAGGACAAATTGTCCCAGGACAAATTGTCCCAGGACAAATTGTCCCAGGACAAATTTTCCCAGGACAAATTGTCCCCAGGACAAATTGTCCCAGGACAAAATCTCCTAGGACAAATTGTCCCCAGGACAAATTGTCCCCAGGACAAATTGTCCCAGGACAACTTGTCCCAGGACAAATTGTCCCAGGACAAATTGTCCTAGGACAAATTGTCCCCAGGACAAATTGTCCCCAGGACAAATTGTCCCAGGACAAATTGTCCCAGGACAAATTGTCCCCAGGACAAATTGTCCCAGGACAAATTGTCCTAGGACAAATTGTCCCCAGGACAAATTGTCCCCAGGACAAATTGTCCCAGGACAAATTGTCCTAGGACAAATTGTCCCAGGACAAATTGTCCCAGGACAAATTGTCCCAGGACAAATTGTCCTAGGACAAATTGTCCCCAGGACAAATTGTCCCCAGGACAAATTGTCCCAGGACAAATTGTCCCAGGACAAATTGTCCCCAGGACAAATTGTCCCAGGACAAATTGTCCCAGGACAAATTGTCCCAGGACAAATTGTCCCAGGACAAATTGTGCCAGGACAAATTGTCGTAGGACAAATTGTGTCAGGACAATTTGTCCTGGGGACAAATTGTCCCCAAGACAAATTGTCCCACGACAAATTGTCCCAGGACAAATTGTCCCAGGACAAATTGTCCCAGGACAAATTGTCCCAGGACAAATTTTCCTAGGACAAATTGTCCCCAGGACAAATTGTCCCAGGACAAATTCTCCTAGGACAAATTGTCCCCAGGACAAATTGTCCCCAGGACAAATTGTCCCAGGACAAATTGTCCCAGGACAAATTGTCCCAGGACAAATTGTCCGAGGACAAATTGTCCCAGGACAAATTGTCCCAGGACAAATTGTCCTAGGACAAATTGTCCCCAGGACAAATTGTCCCCAGGACAAATTGTCCCAGGACAAATTGTCCCAGGACAAATTGTCCCCAGGACAAATTGTCCCCAGGAGAAATTGTCCCAGGACAAATTGTCCTAGGACAAATTGTCCCAGGACAAATTGTCCCAGGACAAATTGTCCCCAGGACAAATTGTCCCAGAACAAATTGTCCCAGGACAAATTGTCCCAGGACAAATTGTCTTCAGGACAAATTGTCCCAGGACAAATTGTCCTAGGACAAATTGTCCCCAGGACAAATTGTCCCAGGACAAATTGTCCCAGGACAAATTGTCCCAGGACCAATTGTCCTAGGACAAATTGTCCCCAGGACAAATTGTCCCCAGGACAAATTGTCCCAGGACAAATTGTGAAGGACAATTTGTCCCCAGGACAAATTGTCCCCACGACAAATTGTCCCCAGGACAAATTGTCCCCAGGACAAATTGTCCCAGGACAAATTGTCCCAGGACAAATTGTCCCAGGACAAATTGTTCTAGGACAAATTGTCCCCAGGACAAATTGTCCCCAGGACAAATTGTCCCAAGGACAAATTGTCCCAGGACAAATTGTCCGAAGACAAATTGTCCCAGGACAATTTGTCCTCGGGACAAATTGTACCCAAGACAAATTCTGAATAAATGCAGAATTAATTCTGAATAAATGCAGAAATAATTTTGAATTAATGCAGAAGAAATGCCGAATTTATTCTGAATTAATGAAGAATTTATTCCGAATAAATGTAAAATTTATTCTGAATTAATGCAGAATTTATTCTGAATTAATAAAGAATTTTTTCTGAATTAATGCAGAATTTATTCTGCATTAATCTAGAATAATTTCTGCATTAATGCAGAATTAATTCAGAATTATTCAGAATTAATGCAGAATTTATTCTGAATTAATTTAGAATTTATTCTGAATTATTGCAGAATTTATTCTGAATTAATGCAGAATTTATTCTGAATAAATGCAGAAGGTATTCTGAATTAATGCAGAATTTATTCTGAATTAATGCAAAATTAATTCAGAATTTATTCTGAATTAATGCAGAATTTATTCTGAACTAATGCAGAATTTATTCTGAATTAATGCAGAATTTATTCTGAATAAATGCAGAATCAATTCTGAATTAATGCAGAATTAATTCAGAATTTATTCTGAATTAATGCAGAATTTATTCTGAATTAATGCAGAACTTATTCTGAATAAAAGCAGAATATATTCTGAATTAATGCAGAATTTATTCGGAACTAATGCCGAATTTATTCTGACTAAATGCAGAATTTATTCTGAATTAATGCAGAATTTATTCTGAATTAATGCCGAATTTATTCTGAATTAATGCAGAATTTATTCTGAATAAATGTTGCATTTATTCTGAATTAATTCAGAATTAATTCTGAATTAATGCAGAATTTATTCTGAATTAATGCAGAATTTATTCTGAATAAATGCAGAATTAATTCTGAATTAATGCAGAATAAATGCGAAATTTATTCTGATTTAATGCAGAATTTATTTTGAATGAATTCAGAATTTATTCTGAATTAATGCAGAATTTATTCTGAATTAATGCAGTATTTATTCTGAATAAATGCAGAAGTTATTCTGAATTAAAGCAGAATTTATTCTGAATTAATGCAGAATTTATTCTGAATTAATGCAAAATTAATTCGGAATAAATGCAGAATTAATTCTGAATTAATGCAGAATTAATTCAGAATTTATTCTGAATAAATGCAGAATTAATTCTGAATTAATGCAGAATTAATTCTGAATAAATACAGAATTAATTCTGAATTAATGCAGAATAAAAGATCGTGAACTTACGTAGACAAGGTGCTTCAGCTTTCTTTTCAACATTCTATATTCTTTACGAGAGCTATGCTGCCATGAAGCATCCATGATCGTATGTAAGGTGAAGAAAACGACAGGCGCTCCGTCGTGAGTCGACGATACGTCGGCGATCGTTCTAAAAGATCGCTCGTACACCCCGAAACGCCATGACGACGAAAAACTTAGCAATAACCGTTCAGAAAGTGACGGAACACGACAAGAAGTCGATCAAGAACCTCAAACTCGCTCGCTAAGCGATGCACTTGAGACGAACGACGAGCAGGGCTTTTTGAGTGTAACGCGCGCTAAAACATCGCGAAAAAATCTCACATTCTCTGAATAAACACAGAATTTATTCTGACTTAATGCAGGATTTATTCTGAATTAATTCAGAATTTATTCTGAATTAATTCAGAATTTATACTGAATTAATGTAGAATTAATGAAGAATTAATGAAGAATTTATTCTGCATTAATTCAGAATAAAATTCAGCATTAATTCAGAATAAAATCTGCATTAATTGAGAATAAATTCTGCATTAATTCAGAATAAATTCTGCATTAATTGAGAATAAATTCTGCATTAAGTCAGAATTAATTCTGAATTAATTCAGATTTTATTCTGAATTATTGCAGAATTAATTCTGATAAAATGCAAAATAAATTCTAAATTAATGCAGAATAAATGCGGAATTTATTCTGAATAAATGCAAAATTTATTCTGAATTAATGCAGAATTTATTCTCAATTATTGCAGAATAAATGCAAAATTTATTCTCAATTAATTCAGAATTTATTCTGAAATTATTCTAGATTAATGCAGAATTTATTCTGAAATAATGCAGAATTTATTTTCAATTATTGCAGAATTAATTCTGAATAAATGCAGATTTAATTCTTAATTAATGCAGAATAAATCGGGAATTTATTCTGCATTAATGCAGAATTTATTCTGAATTAACTTAGAATTTCAAGGAACAATTGTAGAAGGAAAAATTGCCCCAGGACAAATTGTCCTGGGAACAAATTGTCCCCAGGAAAAATTGTCCTGGGGACAAATTGTCCCAGGACAAATTGTCCCAGGACAAATTCTCCCAGGACAAATTGTCCCAGGACAAATTGTCCCAGGACAAATTGTCCCAGGACAAATTGTCCCAGGACAAATTGTGCCAGGACAAATTGTCGTAGGACAAATTGTGTCAGGACAATTTGTCCTGGGGACAAATTGTCCCCAGGACAAATTGTCCCAGGACAAATTGTCCCAGGACAAATTGTCCTAGGACAAATTGTCCTAGGAGAAATTGTCCCAGGACAAATTGTCCCAGGACAAATTGTCCTAGGACAAATTGTCCCCAGGACAAATTGTCCCCAGGACAAATTGTCCCAGGACAAATTGTCCCAGGACAAATTGTCCCCAGGACAAATTGTCCCAGGACAAATTGTCCCAGGGACAAATTGTCCCAGGAAAAATTGTCCTAGGACAAATTGTCCCCAGGACAAATTGTCCCCAGGACAAATTGTCCCAGGACAAATTGTCCCAGGACAAATTGTCCCAGGACAAATTGTCCCAGGACAAATTGTCCTAGGACAAATTGTCCCCAGGACAAATTGTCCCCAGGACAAATTGTCCCAGGACAAATTGTCCCAGGACAAATTGTCCCCAGGACAAATTGTCCCAGGACAAATTGTCCTAGGACAAATTGTCCCCAGGACAAATTGTCCCCAGGACAAATTGTCCCCAGGACAAATTGTCCCAGGACAAATTGTCCCAGGACAAATTGTGAAGGACAATTTGTCCCCAGGACAAATTGTCCCCAGGACAAATTGTCCCAGGACAAATTGTCCCCAGGACAAATTGTCCAATTGTCCCAGGACAAATTGTCCCAGGACAAATTGTCCCAGGACAAATTGTTCTAGGACAAATTGTCCCCAGGACAAATTGTCCCCAGGACAAATTGTCCCAAGGACAAATTGTCCCAGGACAAATTGTCCGAAGACAAATTGTCCCAGGACAATTTGTCCTGGGGACAAATTGTACCCAAGACAAATTCTGAATAAATGCAGAATTAATTCTGAATAAATGCAGAAATAATTTTGAATTAATGCAGAAGAAATGCCGAATTTATTCTGAATTAATGAAGAATTTATTCCGAATAAATGTAAAATTTATTCTGAATTAATGCAGAATTTATTCTGAATTAATAAAGAATTTTTTCTGAATTAATGCAGAATTTATTCTGCATTAATCTAGAATAATTTCTGCATTAATGCAGAATTAATTCAGAATTATTCAGAATTAATGCAGAATTTATTCTGAATTAATTTAGAATTTATTCTGAATTATTGCAGAATTTATTCTGAATTAATGCAGAATTTATTCTGAATAAATGCAGAAGGTATTCTGAATTAATGCAGAATTTATTCTGAATTAATGCAAAATTAATTCAGAATTTATTCTGAATTAATGCAGAATTTATTCTGAACTAATGCAGAATTTATTCTGAATTAATGCAGAATTTATTCTGAATAAATGCAGAATCAATTCTGAATTAATGCAGAATTAATTCAGAATTTATTCTGAATTAATGCAGAATTTATTCTGAATTAATGCAGAACTTATTCTGAATAAAAGCAGAATTTATTCTGAATTAATGCAGAATTTATTCGGAACTAATGCCGAATTTATTCTGACTAAATGCAGAATTTATTCTGAATTAATGCAGAATTTATTCTGAATTAATGCCGAATTTATTCTGAATTAATGCAGAATTTATTCTGAATAAATGTTGCATTTATTCTGAATTAATTCAGAATTAATTCTGAATTAATGCAGAATTTATTCTGAATTAATGCAGAATTTATTCTGAATAAATGCAGAATTAATTCTGAATTAATGCAGAATAAATGCGAAATTTATTCTGATTTAATGCAGAATTTATTTTGAATGAATTCAGAATTTATTCTGAATTAATGCAGAATTTATTCTGAATTAATGCAGTATTTATTCTGAATAAATGCAGAAGTTATTCTGAATTAAAGCAGAATTTATTCTGAATTAATGCAGAATTTATTCTGAATTAATTCAGAATTAATTCTGAATTAATGCAGAATTTATTCTGAATTAATGCAGAATTTATTCTGAATAAATGCAGAATTAATTCTGAATTAATGCAGAATAAATGCGAAATTTATTCTGATTTAATGCAGAATTTATTTTGAATGAATTCAGAATTTATTCTGAATTAATGCAGAATTTATTCTGAATTAATGCAGTATTTATTCTGAATAAATGCAGAAGTTATTCTGAATTAAAGCAGAATTTATTCTGAATTAATGCAGAATTTATTCTGAATTAATGCAAAATTAATTCTGAATAAATGCAGAATTAATTCTGAATTCATGCAGAATTAATTCAGAATTTATTCTGAATAAATGCAGAATTAATTCTGAATTAATGCAGAAAAAATGCGGAATTTATTCTGAATTAATGCAGAATTTATTCTGAATTAATGCAGAATTAATTCTGAATAAATACAGAATTAATTCTGAATTAATGCAGAATAAAAGATCGTGAA
Organism: Oscarella lobularis; assembly: GCF_947507565.1. Taxonomy (NCBI): domain Eukaryota; kingdom Metazoa; phylum Porifera; class Homoscleromorpha; order Homosclerophorida; family Oscarellidae; genus Oscarella; species Oscarella lobularis. The sequence goes on along the minus strand of NC_089192.1, from coordinate 2,316,752 downwards.
CTTACGTAGACAAGGTGCTTCAGCTTTCTTTTCAACATTCTATATTCTTTACGAGAGCTATGCTGCCATGAAGCATCCATGATCGTATGTAAGGTGAAGAAAACGACAGGCGCTCCGTCGTGAGTCGACGATACGTCGGCGATCGTTCTAAAAGATCGCTCGTACACCCCGAAACGCCATGACGACGAAAAACTTAGCAATAACCGTTCAGAAAGTGACGGAACACGACAAGAAGTCGATCAAGAACCTCAAACTCGCTCGCTAAGCGATGCACTTGAGACGAACGACGAGCAGGGCTTTTTGAGTGTAACGCGCGCTAAAACATCGCGAAAAAATCTCACATTCTCTGAATAAACACAGAATTTATTCTGACTTAATGCAGGATTTATTCTGAATTAATTCAGAATTTATTCTGAATTAATTCAGAATTTATACTGAATTAATGTAGAATTAATGAAGAATTAATGAAGAATTTATTCTGCATTAATTCAGAATAAAATTCAGCATTAATTCAGAATAAAATCTGCATTAATTGAGAATAAATTCTGCATTAATTCAGAATAAATTCTGCATTAATTGAGAATAAATTCTGCATTAATTCAGAATTAATTCTGAATTAATTCAGATTTTATTCTGAATTATTGCAGAATTAATTCTGATAAAATGCAAAATAAATTGTAAATGAATGCAGAATAAATGCGGAATTTATTCTGAATAAATACAAAATTTATTCTGAATTAATGCAGAATTTATTCTGAATTAATGCAGAACTTATTCTGAATTAATGCAGAATTTATTCTGAATTAATGCAGAATTTATTTTGAATGAATTCTGGCAGGCAGTGTACGTACTCTGCAGGCAGGCGGTGTATATATTCTGGCAGGCGGTGTACGTACTCCGCCAGCAGGCGGTGTAGATATTCTGGCAGGCGGTGTATATATTCTCGCAGGCGGTGTACGTACTCCTCCAGGAGGCGGTGTATATATTCCGGCAGGCGGTGTAAGTACTCAGCCAGCAGGCGGTGTATATATTCCGTCAAGCGGTGCACGTACTCCGCCAGCAGGCGGTGTAGATATTCTGGCAGGCGTGGTAAGTACTCTGCCAGCATGCGGTGTATATATTCCGGCAGGCTGTGTAGATATTCTTGCAGGCGGTGTACGTACTAAGCCAGCATGCGGTGTACGTATATATTCCGGCAGGCTGTGTATATATTCTGGCAGGCGGTATAAGTACTCAGCCAGCAGGCGGTGTATATATTCCGGCAAGCGGTGTAACTAGCAGGCGGTGTATATATTCCGGCAGGCGGTATAAGTACTCAGCCAGCAGGCGGTGTATATATTCCGGCAAGCGGTGTAACTAGCAGGCGGTGTATATATTCTGGCAGGTGGTGTACGTACTCCGCCAGCAGGCGGTGTATATATTCTGGCAGGCGGTGTAAGTACTCAGCCAGCAGGCGGTGTATTTTTTCCGGCAAGCGGTGTACGTACTCCGCCAGCAGGCGGTGTAGATATTCTGGCAGGCGGTGTACGTACTCCGCCGGCAGGCGGTGTATATATTCTGGCAGGCGGGGTACGTACTCCGCCAGCAGGCGGTCTATATATTCCGGCAGGCGGTGTATATATTCCGGAAAGCGGTGTACGTACTCCGCCAGCAGGCGGAGTAGATATTTTAGCAGGCGGTGTACGTACTCCGCCGGCAGGCGGTGTATATATTCTCGCAGGCGGTGTACGTACTCTGCCCGCAGGCGGTGTAAGCACTCCGCCGGCAGGCGGCGTAGATATTCCGGCAGGCGGCGTATATATTCCGGCAGGCGGTGTACGTACTCCGCCGGCAGGCTGTGTATATATTCCGGCAGGCGGTGTATATATTCCGGCAGGCGTGTACGTAGTCCGCCGGCAAGCGGTGTATACATTCCGGCAAACGGTGTATATATTCCGGCAGGCGTGTACGTACTCCGCCGGCAGGCGGTGTATATATTCCGGCAGGCGGTGTACGTACACCGCCGGCAGGCGGTGTATATATACCGGCAGGCGGTGTACGTACACCGCCTGCAGGCGGTGTATATATACCGGCAGGCGTGTACGTACTCCGCAGGCAAGCGTTGTATATATTCCGGCAGGCGTGTGCGTACTCCGCAGGCAAGCGTTGTATATATTCCGGCAGGTGTGTACGTACTCCGCAGGCAAGCGTTGTATATATTCCGGCAGGCGTGTGCGTACTCCGGCGGCAAGCGGTGTATATATTCCGGCAGGCGGTGTATATATTCCGGCAGGCGGTGTACGTACACCGCCTGCAGGCGGTGTATATATTCCGGAAAGCGGTGTATATATTCCGGAAGGCAGTGTACGTACTCCGCCGGCAGGCGGTGTATATATTCCGGCAGGCGGTGTATATATTCCGGCAAGCGGTGTATATAATCCGGCAAGAAACTACAACGGCTACAACTACAACAACTACCACAACGGCTACAAAGGCTACAAAGGCTACAACGACTACAACGACTACAACGGCTACAAAGGTACAACTACTAAAACGACTACAACGACTACAATCACTACAATGACTACAACGACTACAACGGCTACAACGGCTAAAATGACTACAACGGCTACAACGCCTACAACGACTACAACGGCTACAACGGTGTATATATTCCGGAAGGCAGTGTATATATTACGGAGGCGGTGTACATACTCCGCGGGCAGGCGGTGTATATATACCGGCAGGCGTGTACGTACTCCGCCGGCAAGCGGTGTATATATTCCGGCAGGCGGTGTATATATTCCGGCAGGCGGTGTATGTATTACGGCAGGCGGTGTACGTACTCCGCCGGCAGGCGGTGTATATATTCCGGAAGGCAGTGTACGTACTTTGCCGACAGGCAGTTTATATATTACGGAGGCGGTGTACATACTCCGCGGGCAGGCGGTGTATATATTCCGGCAGGCGTGTACGTACTCCGCCTGCAAGCGGTGTATATATTCCGCCAGGCGTGTACGTACTCCGCCGGCAGGCGGTGTATATATTCCGGAACGCAGTGTACGTACTCCGCCGGAAGGCTTTGTATATATTCCGGCAAGCGGTGTATATATTACGGCAAGCGGTGAACGTACTTCGCAGGCAGGCGGTGTATATATTCCGGAAAGCGGTGTATATATTCCGGAAGGCAGTGTACGTACTCCGCAGGAAGGCGGTGTATATATACCGGCAGGCGTGTACGTACTCCGACAGCAAGCGGTGTATATATTCCGGCAGGCGGTGTATATATTCCGGCAGGCGGTGTATATATTCCGGCAGGCGGTGTATATATTCCGCCAAGCGGTGTATATATTCCGGCAAGAAACTACAACGGCTACAACTTCAACAACTACCACAACGGCTACAAAGGACCTGAAGATAAAGTTGAGGGAGTAGACTTTGATTCTAAGGCCCTGAAGATAAAGTTGAAGGCCTAAACTTTGATTCTAAGGCATTGAAGATAAAGTTGAGGGCCCAACGGGTCTCTCCTGTAATAAATTACAGCGAAATTACAGGGGCTAGCCAAAGGGTCTCTCCTGTAATAAACTACAGCGAAATTACAGGGGCTAGCCAAAGGGTCTCTCCTGTAATAAATTACAGCGAAATTACAGGGGCTAGCCAATTGGTCTCTCCTGAAATAAACTACAACGAAATTACAGGGGGTTAGTCAACGGGTCTCTCCTGGAATAAATTACAGCGAAATTACAGGGGCTAGACAACGGGTCTATCCTAATAATAAATTACAGCGAAATTACACGGGTTTAGCCAACGGGTCTCAACTGTAATAAATTACAGCGAACTTACACGGGCTAGCTAAGTTGAAGGCCCAAGCATTGATTCTAAGGGCCTGAAGATGAAGGTCATGGCCAAAACTCTGATTCTAAGGGCCTGAAGATAAAGTTGAGGGCCTAGACTTTGATTCTAAGGCCCTGAAGATAAAGTTGAAGACCAAAACTCTGATTCTAAGGACCTGAAGATAAAGTTGAGGGCCTAGACTTTGATTCTAAGGACCTGAAGATAAAGTTGATGGCCTAAACTTTGATTCTAAGAGCCTGAAGATAAAGTTGAGGGCCTAAACTTTTATTCTAAGGGCCTGAAGATAAAGTTGAGAGACTAAACTTTGATTCTAAGGACCTGAAGATAAAGTTGAGGGCCTAAACTTTGATTCTAGGGACCTGAAGATGAAGTTGAGGGCCTAAACTTTGATTCTAGGGACCTGAAGATGAAGTTGAGGGCCTAGACTTTGATTTTAAGGGCCTGAAGATAAAGTTGAAGGCCTAAACTTTGATTCTAAAGCCCTCAAGAGGAATTTGAGGGCCTAATCTCTGATTCTATGGCCCTGAAGATAAAGTTGAAGGCTTAGACTTTCATTCTAAGGCCGTGCAGAGAAATTTGAAGGCCCAAACTTTGATTCTAAGGGTCTGAAGTTAAAGTTCAGGGCCAAAACTCTGATTCCAAGGACCTTAAGATAAAGTTGAGGGCCTAGACTTTGATTCTAAGGGCCTGAAGATAAAGTTGAGGGCCTAAACTCTAATTGTAAGACGCTGAAGATAAAGTTGAAGGCCCAAACATTGATTCTAAGGGCCTGAAGATAAAGGTCATGGCCAAAACTCTGATTCTAAGGACCTGAAGATAAAGTTGAGGGCCTAGACTTTGATTCTAAGAGCCTGAAGATAAAGTTGAGGGCCTAAACTGTGATTCTAAGGCCCTGAAGATAAACTTGAGGGCCTAGACTTTGATTCTAAGGCCTTGAAGATAAAGTTGAAGGCTAAACTTTGATTCTAAGGCCCTGAAGAAAAATTTGAACGCCTAAACTTTGATTCTAAGGCCCTGAAGAGAAAGTTGAGAGACTAAACTTTGATTCTAGGGACCTGAAGATAAAGTTGAGGGCCTATACTCTAATTCTAAGACCCTGAAGATAAAGTTGAACTCCTAAACTTTGAGTCTAAGGGCCTGAAGATAAAGTTGAGGGCCTAAACTTTGATTCTAAGGACCTGAAGATAAAGTTGAGGGCCTAAACTTTGATTCTAGGGACCTGAAGATGAAGTTGAGGGCCTAAACTTTGATTCTAGGGACCTGAAGATGAAGTTGAGGGCCTAAACTTTGATTCTAGGGACCTGAAGATGAAGTTGAGGGCCTACATTTTGATTCTAAGGACCTCAAGAAAAAGTTGAGGGCCTAGACTTTGATTCTAAGGCATTGAAGATAAAGTTGAGGGCCCAAAGGGTCTCTCCTGTAGTAAACTACAGTGAAATTACAGGGGGTTAGCCAACGGGTCTCTCCTGTAAAAAAACTACAGCGAAAGTACAGGGGCTAGCCAAAGGGTCTCACCTGTAATAAATTACAGCGAAATTACAGGGGCTAGCCAAAGGGTCTCTCCTGTAATAAACTACAGCGAAATTACAGGAGGCTAGCAAAAGGGTCTCTCCTGTAATAAATTACAGCGAATTTAGAGGGGTTAGTAAACGGGTATCTCCTGTAATAAATTACAGCGAATTTACAGGGGGTTAGCCAACGGGTCTCTCCTGTAATAATTTACAGCCAAATTACAGGGGCTAGCCAACGGGTCTCTCCTGTAATAAATTACAGCGAAATTACAGGGGGTTAGCAAATGGGTCTCTCCTGTAATAAATTACAGCGAAATTACTGGGGCTAGCCAAAGGGTCTCTCCCGTAATAAATTAGAGCGAATTTACAGGGGTTAGTAAAAGGGTATCTCCTGTAATAAATTACAGCGAAATTACAGGGGGCTAGCCAACGGGTCTCTCCTGTAATAAATTACAGCGAAATGACAGGGGGCTAGCAAACGGGTATCTCCTGCAATAAATTACAGCGAAGTTACAGGGGGTTAGCCAACGGGTCTCTCCTGTAATAAATTACAGCGAAATTACAGGGGCTAGCCAACGGGTCTCTCCTGTAATAAATTACAGCGAAATTACAGAGGCTAGCTAACGGGTATCTCCTGTAATAAATTACAGCGAAATTACAGGGGGTTAGCCAACGGGTCTCTCCTGTAATAAATTACAGCGAAATTACAGGGGCTAGCTAAAGGGTCTCTACTGAAGATAAAGTTGAGGACCTAAACTTTTATTCTAAGAGCCTGAAGATAAATTTGAGGGCCTAGACTTTGATTCTAAGGCCCTGAAGATAAAGTTGAGGGCCTAGACTTTGATTCTAAGGACCTGAAGATAAAGTTGAGGGCCTAAACTTTGATTCTAAGACCCTGAAGATAAAGTTGAACGCCTAAACTTTGATTCTAAGGGCCTGAAGATAAAGTTGAGGGCCTAAACTTTGATTCTAAGGACCTGAAGATAAAGTTGAGGGCCTAAACTTTGATTCTAGGGACCTGAAGATAAAGTTGAGGGCCTAAACTTTGATTCTAAGTCCCTGAAGATAAAGTTGAACGCCCAAACTTTGATTCTAAGGGCCTGAAGATAAAGTTGAAGGCCTAAACTTTGATTCTGAGAGACTGAAGATAAAGTTGAGAGACTAAACTTTGATTCTAAGGACCTGAAGATAAAGTTGAGGACCTAAACTTTTATTCTAAGGGCCTGAAGATAAAGTTGAGGGCCTAAACTCTGATTCTAAGGACCTGAAGATAAAGTTGAGGGCCTAAACTTTGATTCTAGGGACCTGAAGATAAAGTTGAGGGCCTAAACTTTGATTCTAAGTCCCTGAAGATAAAGTTGAACGCCCAAACTTTGATTCTAAGGGCCTGAAGATAAAGTTGAAGGCCTAAACTTTGATTCTGAGAGACTGAAGATAAAGTTGAGAGACTAAACTTTGATTCTAAGGACCTGAAGATAAAGTTGAGAGACTAAACTCCGATTCTAAGGACCTGAAGATAAAGTTGAGGGCCTAAACTCTGATTCTAAGGCCCTGAAGATAAAGTTGAGGGCCTAGACTTTGATTCTAAGGCCCTGAAGAGAAATTTGAAGGCCCAAACTTTGATTCTAAGGGTCTGAAGTTAAAGTTCAGGGCCAAAACTCTGATTCTAAGGACCTGAAGATAAAGTTGAGGGCCTAAACTTTGATTCTAAGGCCCTGAAGATAAAGTTGAACGCCTAAACTTTGATTCTAAGGGCCTGAAGATAAAGTTGATGGCCTAAAATTTGATTCTAAAAGCCTGAAGATAAAGTTGAGGGCCTAAACTTTGATTCTAAGGCCCTGAAGAGAAATTTGAGGGCCTAAACTCTAATTGTAAGACCCTGAAGATAAAGTTGAAGGCCCAAACATTGATTCTAAGGACCTGAAGATAAAGGTCATGGCCCAAACTCTGATTCTAAGGACCTGAAGATAAAGTTGAGGGCCTAAACTTTGATTCTAAGAGCCTGAAGATAAAGTTGAGGGCCTAAACTTTGATTCTAAGAGCCTGAAGATAAAGTTGAGGGCCTAAACTTTGATTCTAAGGACATGAAGATAAAGTTGAGAGCCTAAACTTTCATTCTAAGGTCCTGAAGATAAAGTTGAGGTCCTAAACATTGATTCTAAGAGACTGAAGATAAAGTTGAGGGCCTAAACTTCGATTCTAAGGCATTGAAGATAAAGTTGAGGGCCCAACGGGTCTCTCCTGTAATAAACTACAGCGAAATTACAGGGGGTTAGCCAACGGGTCTCTCCTGTAATAAATTACAGGGAATTAACAGGGAGTTAGCCAACGGGACTCTCCTGTAAAAAATTACAGCCAAATTAAAGAGGCTAGCAAACGGGTCTTTCCTGTAATAAATTACAGCGAAATTACAGGGGCTAGCCAACGGGTCTCTCCTGTAATAAATTACAGCGAATTTACAGGGGGATAGTAAACGGGTCTCTCCTGTAATAAATTACAGCGAAATTACAGGGGGTTAGCAAACGGGTCTCTCCTGTAATAAATTACAGCGAAATTACTGGGGCTAGCCAAAGGGTCTCTCCTGTAATAAATTACAGCAAATTTACAGGGGGTTAGGCAACGGGTCTCTCGTGTAATAAATTACAGGAAAATTACTGGAGGTTAGCCAACGGGTCTCTCCTGTAATAAATTATAGCGAAATTACAGGGGCTAACAAAAGGGTCTCTCCTGTAATAAATTAGAGCGAACTTACAGGGGTTAGCCAACGGGTCTCTCTTGTAATAAAATACAGCGAAATTACAGGGGCTAGCAAAAGGGTCTCTCCTGTAATAAATTACAGCGAAATTACAGAGGCTAGCTAACGGGTATCTCCTGTAATAAACTACAGCGAAATTACAGGGGCTAGCCAACGGGTCTCTCCTGGAATAAATTACAGCGAAATTACAGGGGGTTAGCCAACGGGTCTCTCTTGTAATAAAATACAGCGAAATTACAGGGGGTTAGCCAACGGGTCTCTCCTGTAATAAATTACAGCGAAATTACAGGGGGCTAGCAAACGGGTCTCTCCTGTAAGGACAAATTTTCCCAGGAAAAATTGTCCCAGGACAAATTGTCCCATGACAAATTGTCCCTGGACAAATTGTCCCAGGACCAAATGTCCCAGGACAATTGTCCCCAAGAAAACTCTACCTACATCACATACCTTTGCCCCCTCGATAGTCATCCTCCCTTCTGATTGCCTTCCCTTCCAATCCTCCTCTTCCCACTCGCATCCGTTGCTCGTATCATTCTTCCTTACGCTCTTACACATCTATAAAACGAATTAGAGACCCCTCAATAACTAAAACTCTACCTACATCACATACCATCGATCCCTTGATATTCCTTCTCCTCCCTGCCTGCTTGTTCCTCTTCTCCCTCGCGCCCCATCTCCCTCCTTGTCATTGTTCCTCCCATCCCTATGCCCCTAAGAAAACTAATTAGAAATATGTAACACAATTAGGACCCATTATATACCTAACAGTATTGACTCTGCCCTAACATTGCCCCTATACACATTAACAAAGCCGCACAACTCATAAACAATTGCACGGCACTTATCTGACATCCTCCAGGAACACCCTGTTTACAAAAAGGGAGAAGGCAAAAGGCAAAGAAAAAGGCAAAAGGCAATGGGAGAAGGCAAAAGGCAAAGGGAGAAGGCAAAAGGCAAAGGGAGAAGGCAAAAGGCAAAGGGAGAAAGCAAAAGGCAAAGGGAGAAGGCAAAAGGCATAGGAGAAGGACAAATTGTCCCAGGACAAATTGTCCCAGGACAAAATATCCCCAGGACAAATTCTCCCCAAGACAAATTGTCCAAGGACAAATTGTCCCAGGACAATTTGTCCCAAGACAATTTTCCCCAGGACAAATTCTGAATAAATGCAGATTTAATTCTGAATAAATGCAGAATTAATTCTGAATTAATGCAGAAAAAATGCGGAATTTATTTTGAATTAATGCAAAATTTATTCTGAATTAATGCAGTATTTATTCTGAATAAATGCAGAAGTTATTCTGAATTAATGCAGAATTTATTCTGAATTAATGCAGAATTTATTCTGAATTAATGCAAAATTAATTCTGAATAAATGCAGAATTAATTCTGAATTAATGCAGAATTAATTCAGAATTTATTCTGAATTAATTCAGAATTTATTCTGAATTAATTCAGAATTTATACTGAATAAATGTAGAATTAATGAAGAATTAATGAAGAATTTATTCTAAATTAATTCAGAATAAATTCAGCATTAATTCAGAATAAAACCTGCATTAATTCAGAATAAATTCTGAATTAATTCAGAATAAATTCTGCATTAATTCAGAATTAATTCTGAATTAATGCAGAATAAATGCGAAATTTATTCTGAATTAATGCAGAATTTATTTTGAATGAATTCGTAATTTATTCAGAATTTATTCTGAATTAATGCAGAATTTATTCTGAATTATTGCAGAACTTATTCTGAATTAATGCAGAATTTATTCTGAATAAATGTAGCATTTATTCTGAATTAATTCAGAATAAATTCTGAATTAATGCAGAATTTATTCTGAATTAATGCAGAATTTATTCTGAATAAATGCAGAATTAATTCTGAATTAATGCAGAATAAATGCGAAATTTATTCTGAATTAATGCAGAATTTATTTTGAATGAATTCAGAATTTATTCTGAATTAATGCAGAATTTATTCTGAATTAATGCAGTATTTATTCTGAATAAATGCAGAAGTTATTCTGAATTAAAGCAGAATTTATTCTGAATTAATGCAGAATTTATTCTTAATTAATGCAAAATTAATGCTGAATAAATGCAGAATTAATTCCGAATTAATGCAGAATTAATTCAGAATTTATTCTGAATAAATGCAGAATTAATTCTGAATTAATGCAGAAAAAATGCGGAATTTATTCTGAATTAATGCAGAATTTATTCTGAATTAATGCAGAATTAATTCTGAATAAATACAGAATTAATTCTGAATTAATGCAGAATAAAAGATCGTGAACTTACGTAGACAAGGTGCTTCAGATTTCTTTTCAACATTCTATATTCTTTACAAGAGCTATGCTGCCATGAAGCATCCATGATCGTATGTAAGATGAAGAAAACGACAGGCGCTCCGTCGTGAGTCGACGATACGTCGGCGATCGTTCTAAAAGATCGCTCGTACACCCCGAAACGCCATGACGACGAAAAACTTAGCAATAACCGTTCAGAAAGTGACGGAACACGACAAGAAGTCGATCAAGAACCTCAAACTCGCTCGCTAAGCGATGCACAGGAGACGAACGACGAGCAGGGCTTTTCGAGTGTAACGCGCGCTAAAACATAGCGAAAAAATCTCACATTCTCTGAATAAACACAGAATTTATTCTGACTTAATGCAGAATTTATTTTGAATTAATTCAGAATTTATTCTGAATTAATTCAGAATTTATACTGAATTAATGTAGAATTAATGAAGAATTAATGAAGAATTTATTCTGCATTAATTGAGAATAAATTCTGCATTAATTCAGAATATCATCTAGTTTTCGATTTTCGATTCGCCGACGGCATACGATACGCCGTTTGTCGTGGAGCGAGCGCGAAAGTTAAGGGCCACGCCCCCTTTTCGCACATCGAAATCGTCGCAAACGACTCGAAATACGCCACCTTCGTAACGTTCCGAAAACATGATTCCGCGTCGAAACGAAACGATTCCAGCGCATTTCGCAGGGCGCGTCGCACCTTGGCGACCAGACGCCTCGATTTCGATCGTTTCGCGCCATTGCGAACGGTCGAACGGGTTCTAAACTACTCAAGACTCACCTCTTTCACTCTTTTGACTTCGCTCAAGCTTCGAATCTGTCGTTTTGAGCCATTTTCCATTCATTCGTAACAAACGAGTCAAGCGCGCTAACGCAAGCACGTGACTATGGTGGATTATATAAGTGACGTCAAAAAAAGTATTGAAAACAAAGATTTCAAACTATTTACAATCGATAATAGTGTAGCAGGGGTTTGCGAGGGTGTTCGAGGCAAAACGGTACACGTTAAGCGTTAAACGAGCCCGAATTCCACTCGACGGCAGCTCTACACAGTCTGTTCGCTCTAACTCGGTTCGCTTTGTACCTAACCCGATCCCTACCTTCTAAACCTTCACCCCAGTATCTGTCCACGCGGTTCTCGCTTTCCACGTGTCCGTTGCGCCTGTTATGACGACTGGAACGGCGCGTCGTTCGTATTCTCGAAAATTGTCCTAGGACAATTTTATAATTGTCCCAGGACAATTTTATAATTGTCCCAGAACAAATTGTCCCAAGGACAAATTGTCCCAAGGACAATTTTGAAAAGATCCTTTACTCATAATGAAGGTAGAACCTTCACTCCTAATGAAGGTACAGGGTTCTGCCGAGAATATTTTTAGTGTGGGAAGAAGGTATGGAAGGATAGATAAAATACGCAATTTTAAAAAAAGTCCGAGACAATTTTAAAAATCTTCAAAGACAATTTTAAAATGGTCCTAGGCAATTTAAAAAATTTCTTAAAACGATTTTTAAAATTGTCTTGGAACATTTTTAAAACTGTTTTGGCGATTTTTAAATTTTTTAAATTGTCTCAGGACAATTTTAGACTTGTCTTGGGACAATTTTTAGAATTGTCTGGGGACAATCTTTAGAAATGTCTTGAGATCTACGAATCTACGATCTACGAATCTACGAATCTACAAATCTACAAATCTACGATCTATATTTACAATCTACAAATCTAACGATCTACAAATCTACAATCTACAAATCTACGATCTACGAATCTACGATCTACGATTCTACGATCTACAAATGTACAAATCTACGATCTATATTTACAATCTACAAATCTAACGATCTACAAATCTACAATCTACAAATCTACGATCTACGAATCTACGATCTACGAATCTACAATCTACGAATCTAACGATCTACAAATCTACAATCTACAAATCGACGATCTACAAATCTACGATCTACGATCTACGAATCTACAATCCACAAATCTAAAAATCTACGATCTACGAATCTACGATCTACAATCTACAAATCCAACGATCTACAAATCTACAAATCTACAAATCTACAATCTACGATCTACAATCTACAAATCTACGATCTACAATCTATAATCTACAAATCTACGAATCTACGATCTACAAATCTACGATCTACAAATCTACAATCTACAAATCGAAGCTACAAATCTACAAAATCGAAGCTACGAATCTACAAATCTACGAATCTACAAATCTACAAATCTACAAATCGAAGCTACAAATCTACTACAAATCTACGATCTACGAATCTACGATCTACAAATGTACAAATCTACGATCTATATTTACAATCTACAAATCTAACGATCTACAAATCTACAATCTACAAATCTACGATCTACGAATCTACGATCTACGATTCTACGAATCTACGATCTACAAATCTACAATCTACAAATCTACGATCTACGAATCTACGATCTACGAATCTACAATCTACGAATCTAACGATCTACAAATCTACAATCTACAAATCGACGATCTACAAATCTACAAATCTACAAATCTACAATCTACGATCTACAATCTACAAATCTACGATCTACAATCTATAATCTACAAATCTACGAATCTACGATCTACGAATCTACGATCTACAATCTACAAATCTAACGATCTACAAATCTACAAATCTACAAATCTACAATCTAAGATCTACAATCTACAAATCTACGATCTACAAATCTACAATCTACAAATCGAAGCTACAAATCTACAAAATCGAAGCTACGAATCTACAAATCTACGAATCTACAAATCTACAAATCTACAAATCGAAGCTACAAATCTACTACAAATCTACGATCTACGAATCTACGATCTACAAATGTACAAATCTACGATCTATATTTACAATCTACAAATCTAACGATCTACAAATCTACAATCTACAAATCTACGATCTACGAATCTACGATCTACGATTCTACGAATCTACGATCTACAAATCTACAATCTACAAATCTACGATCTACGAATCTACGATCTACGAATCTACAATCTACGAATCTAACGATCTACAAATCTACAATCTACAAATCGACGATCTACAAATCTACGATCTACGATCTACGAATCTACAATCCACAAATCTAAAAATCTACGATCTACGAATCTACGATCTACAATCTACAAATCTAACGATCTACAAATCTACAAATCTACAAATCTACAATCTACGATCTACAATCTACAAATCTACGATCTACAATCTATAATCTACAAATCTACGAATCTACGATCTACAAATCTACGATCTACAAATCTACAATCTACAAATCGAAGCTACAAATCTACAAAATCGAAGCTACGAATCTACAAATCTACGAACCTACAAATCTACAAATCTACAAATCGAAGCTACAAATCTACTACAAATCTACGATCTACGAATCTACGATCTACAAATGTACAAATCTACGATCTATATTTACAATCTACAAATCTAACGATCTACAAATCTACAATCTACAAATCTACGATCTACGAATCTACGATCTACGATTCTACGAATCTACGATCTACAAATCTACGATCTACAAATCTACAATCTACAAATCGAAGATACAAATCTACAAAATCGAAGCTACGAATCTACAAATCTACGAATCTACAAATCTACAAATCTACAAATCGAAGCTACAAATCTACAAAATCGAAGCTACGAATCTACGATCTACGAATCTACGAATCTACAAATCTACAAATCTACGATCTATATTTACAATCTACAAATCTAACGATCTACAAATCTACAATCTACAAATCTACGATCTACGAATCTACGATCTACGATTCTACGATCTACAAATGTACAAATCTACGATCTATATTTACAATCTACAAATCTAACGATCTACAAATCTACAATCTACAAATCTACGATCTACGAATCTACGATCTACGAATCTACAATCTACGAATCTAACGATCTACAAATCTACAATCTACAAATCGACGATCTACAAATCTACGATCTACGATCTACGAATCTACAATCCACAAATCTAAAAATCTACGATCTACGAATCTACGATCTACAATCTACAAATCCAACGATCTACAAATCTACAAATCTACAAATCTACAATCTACGATCTACAATCTACAAATCTACGATCTACAATCTATAATCTACAAATCTACGAATCTACGATCTACAAATCTACGATCTACAAATCTACAATCTACAAATCGAAGCTACAAATCTACAAAATCGAAGCTACGAATCTACAAATCTACGAATCTACAAATCTACAAATCTACAAATCGAAGCTACAAATCTACTACAAATCTACGATCTACGAATCTACGATCTACGATTCTACGAATCTACGATCTACAAATCTACAATCTACAAATCTACGATCTACGAATCTACGATCTACGAATCTACAATCTACGAATCTAACGATCTACAAATCTACAATCTACAAATCGACGATCTACAAATCTACGATCTACGATCTACGAATCTACAATCCACAAATCTAAAAATCTACGATCTACGAATCTACGATCTACAATCTACAAATCTAACGATCTACAAATCTACAAATCTACAAATCTACAATCTACGATCTACAATCTACAAATCTACGATCTACAATCTATAATCTACAAATCTACGAATCTACGATCTACAAATCTACAATCTACAAATCTACAATCTACAAATCGAAGCTACAAATCTACAAAATCGAAGCTACGAATCTACAAATCTACGAATCTACAAATCTACAAATCTACAAATCGAAGCTACAAATCTACTACAAATCTACGATCTACGAATCTACGATCTACGATTCTACGAATCTACGATCTACAAATCTACAATCTACAAATCTACGATGTACGAATCTACGATCTACGAATCTACAATCTACGAATCTAACGATCTACAAATCTACAATCTACAAATCGACGATCTACAAATCTACGATCTACGATCTACGAATCTACAATCCACAAATCTAAAAATCTACGATCTACGAATCTACGATCTACAATCTACAAATCTAACGATCTACAAATCTACAAATCTACAAATCTACAATCTACGATCTACAATCTACAAATCTACGATCTACAATCTATAATCTACAAATCTACGAATCTAACGATCTACAAATCTACAATCTACAAATCTACGATCTACGAATCTACGATCTACGATTCTACGAATCTACGATCTACAAATCTACGATCTACAAATCTACAATCTACAAATCGAAGATACAAATCTACAAAATCGAAGCTACGAATCTACAAATCTACGAATCTACAAATCTACAAATCTACAAATCGAAGCTACAAATCTACAAAATCGAAGCTACGAATCTACGATCTACGAATCTACGAATCTACAAATCTACAAATCTACGATCTATATTTACAATCTACAAATCTAACGATCTACAAATCTACAATCTACAAATCTACGATCTACGAATCTACGATCTACGAATCTACGATCTACAAATGTACAAATCTACGATCTATATTTACAATCTACAAATCTAACGATCTACAAATCTACAATCTACAAATCTACGATCTACGAATCTACGATCTACGAATCTACGAATCTACGATCTACAAATCTACGATCTACAAATCTACAATCTACAAATCGAAGCTACAAATCTACAAAATCGAAGCTACGAATCTACAAATCTACGAATCTACAAATCTACAAATCTACAAATCGAAGCTACAAATCTACTACAAATCTACGATCTACGAATCTACGATCTACAAATGTACAAATCTACGATCTATATTTACAATCTACAAATCTAACGATCTACAAATCTATAATCTACAAATCTACGATCTACGAATCTACGATCTACGAATCTACAATCTACGAATCTAACGATCTACAAATCTACAATCTACAAATCTACGATCTACAAATCTACGATCTACGATCTACGAATCTACAATCTACAAATCTAAAAATCTACGATCTACGAATCTACGATCTACAATCTACAAATCTAACGATCTACAAATCTACAAATCTACAAATCTACAATCTACGATCTACAATCTACAAATCTACGATCTACAATCTATAATCTACAAATCTACGAATCTACGATCTACAAATCTACGATCTACAAATCTACAATCTACAAATCGAAGCTAAAAATCTACAAAATCGAAGCTACGAATCTACAAATCTACAAATCTACAAATCTACAAATCGAAGCTACAAATCTACTACAAATCTACGATCTACGAATCTACAATCTACAAATCTACAATCTACGAATTTACGATCTACAATCTACAAATCTAAAAATCTACAATCTATAATCTACAAATCTACGAATCTACGATCTACAAATCTACGATCTATAATCTACAAATCGAAGCTACAAATCTACGAATCTACAAATCTACAAATCTACAAATCTACAAATCTACAAATCTACAAATCGAAGCTACAAATCTACTACAAATCTACGATCTTCGAATCTACAATCTACAAATCTACACTCTACGAATTTACGATCTACAATCCACAAATCTAAAAATCTACAATCTATAATCTACAAATCTACGAATCTACGATCTACAAATCTACGATCTATAATCTACAAATCGAAGCTACAAATCTACGAATCTACAAATCTACAAATCTACAAATCTACAAATCTACAAATCTACTACAAATCTACGATCTACGAATCTACGATCTACGAATCTACGATCTACGAATCAACTATCTACAAATCTACAAATCTACGAATCTACAAATCTACAATCTACGAATCTACTATCTGCAAATCTACAAATCTACGAATCTACAAATCTACAATCTACAAAACTACAAATCTACGAATCTACAAATCTACTAATCTACAATCTACAAATCTACGATCTACGAATCTACGATCTACGAATCTACAATCTACAAATCTACAAATCTACGATCTATGAATCTACGATCTACGAATCTACAATCTACGAATCTACAAATCTACAATCTACAAATCTACAATCTACCTACCATCTAATTTTTCTTGGGACAATTTTTAAAATTGTC
The DNA here is from genome assembly GCF_947507565.1 of Oscarella lobularis. Taxonomy (NCBI): domain Eukaryota; kingdom Metazoa; phylum Porifera; class Homoscleromorpha; order Homosclerophorida; family Oscarellidae; genus Oscarella; species Oscarella lobularis. The sequence goes on along the minus strand of NC_089192.1, from coordinate 2,299,230 downwards.
TTGGACCATTTTAAAAATTGTCTTGGACGGTTGTTTTGGACGATGTACCCGGCAGTAATTATTGCAAGCTACGGGCTGTCATAACGTTATAGTAGTATGGGTCGGCGATAGGCGAGTAAGGGTCGGGGCCGACCCATGCCGACCCATGTGGGCAGAACCCTGTAGGTAGAACTTTTACTCGTTGTGAATGTAGAACCTTCACTCGTAGTAAAGGTAGAACCTTTACTCGTTGTGGAGGTAGAGCCTTTACTCGTAGTGTAGATAGAACCTTCACTAATATAGAAGGTAAAACCTTCCCTTGTTGTGAAGGTATAACCTTCACTCATAGTGAAGGTAGAACTTTCACTCCTAGTGAAGGCAGAACCTTCCCTCGAAGTGAAGGTAGAATCATCACTCTTTGTGAAGGTAGAACCTTCACTCCTAATGAAGGTAAAACTTGTACTACTAATGAAATTAGAACATTCACTACTAATGAATGATCTCTCCTAATGAAGGTAGAACCTTCACTCGTTGTGAAGGTAGAACTTTCACTCGCTGTGAAGGTACAACCTACACTCCTAGTGAAGGTAGAACTTTCACTTGTTGAGAATAAATACCGAATTAATTCCGAATAAATGCCGCATTAATTACGAATAAATTCTCCCCAAGACAAATTGTCCCCAGGTAAAATTGTCCCAGGACAAATTGTCCAAGGACAAATTGTCCCAGGACAAATTGTCCAAGGACAAATTGTACCAAGGACAAATTGTCCCGGGACAAATTGTCCCCAGGAAAAATTGTCCCCAGGACAAATTGTCCCCAGGAAAAATTGTCCAGGACAAATTGTCACAGGACAAATTGTCCCAGGACAAATTGTCCCAGGAGAAATTGTCCCCAGGACAAATTGTCCCAGAACAAATTGTCCCCAGGACAAATTGTCCTGGGGACAAATTGTCCCAGGACAAATTGTCCCCAGCACAAATTGCCCCAGGATAAATTGTCCCAGGATAAAAGATTGTCCCAGGACAATTTGTCCAGGGGACAAATTGTCCGAGGACAAATTTTCCAGGGGACAAATTGTCCCAGGACAAATTGTCCCAGGACAAATTGTCCCAGAACAAATTCTCCCAAAAATTACAGCGAAATTACAGGGGGTTAGCCAACGGGTATCTCCTGTAATAAATTACAGCGAAATTACAGGGGGTTAGCCAACGGGTACCTCCTGTAATAAACTACAGCGAAATTACAGGGGGTTAGCAAACGGATCTCTCCTGTAATAGATTACAGTGAAATTACAGGGGGTTAGAGAAGGGGTCTCTCCTGTGATAAACTACAGCGAAATTACAGGGGCTACCCAACGGGTCTCTCCTGTAATAAATTACAGCGAAATTACAGGGGCTAGCCAACGGGTCTCTCCTGTGAGGACAAATTGACCCAGGAAAAATTGTCCGAGGACAAATTGTCCCAAGGACAAATTGTCCCAAGACAAATTGTCCCAGGACAATTTGTCCTGGGGACAAATTGTCCCAAGGACAATTTGTCCTGGGAACAAATTGTCCCAGGACAATTTGTCCCAGGACAAATTCTCCCCAGGAGAAATTCTCCCAGGACAAATAGTCCAAGGACAAATTGTCCCTGGACAAATTGTCCCAGGACAATTTGTCCTGGGGACAATTGTCCCCAGGACAACTCTACCCACATCATATACCTTTGCCCCCTCGAGAGTCATCCTTCCTTCTGATTGCCTTCCCTTCCTTTCCTCCCCTTCCCACACGCATCCCTTGCTTATATCCTTCTTCCTTACATATATAAAGAAACAAATTAGAGACCCCTCAATAACTAAAACTCTACCTACATCACATACCTTTGCTCCATCCATAGCCATCGTTCCTTCTGATTGTTTTTCCTTCCTTTCCCTCCCCTCTCACTCGCGTCCCTTGCTTATATCCATCTTTCTTACGCTCTTATCATCTAAAGAAACGAATTAGAGACCCCCCAATAACTAAAACTCTACCTACATCACATACCATCGATCCCTTGATATTCCTTCTCTTCCCTGCGTGCTTGTTCCTCTTCTCCCTCGCGCCCCATCTCCTTGTCATTGTTCCTCCCATCCCTATGCCCCTAAGAAAACTAATTAGAAATATGTAACACAATTAGGAACCATTATATACCTATCAGTATTGACTCTGCCCTAACATTGCCCCTATACACATCAACAAAGCCACACAACTCATAAACAATTGCACGGCACTTATCTGACATCCTCCAGAAACCCCCTGTTTACAAAAAGGGAGAAGGCAAAAGGCAAAGGGAGAAGGCAAAAGGCAAAGGGAAAAGGCAAAAGGCAAAGGGAGAAGGCAAAAGGCAAAGGGAGAAAGCAAAAGGCAAAGGGAGAAGGCAAAAGGCAAAGGGAGAAGGCAAAAGGCAAAGGGAGAAGGCAAAAGGCAAAGGGAGAAGGCAAAAGGCAAAGGGAAAAGGCAAAAGGCAAAGGGAGAAGGCAAAAGGCAAAGGGAGAAGGCAAAAGGCAAAGGGAGAAGGCAAAAGGCAAAGGGAGAAGGCAAAAGGCAAAGGGAAAAGGCAAAAGGCAAAGGAGAAGGCAAAAGGCAAAGGAGAAGGCAAAAGGCAAAGGAGAAAGCAAAAGGCAAAGGGAGAAGGCAAAAGGCATAGGAGAAGGACAAATTGTCCCCAGGACAAATTGTCGCCAAATTCCAAACCACAATGCTCTACGATGAAGGGAAAGACGTCTACGAGACGTTCGAAACGAGTCCGAAACGCAAAAGTTGGATTTAGCGAAATTTTGACCAAATTTCGATCGCACGCGAAAAAAACCTTTTCGCGCCTTTCAGCCCTCCCAAATCCTCCTCAAAAAACCGAAAAACGGCTGCAGAAACGACTGCACGGCGCAGAAAATCGAAGGACAAAAGTCGATTTTCCAATTCGCGACTCGTTTCGCGAAAAAGCGCACAACTCTGCAAGGAGACGTCGCACGAACACCGCACCGGTGCCATTCGATTCGCCGTGGTCTGACAAATAAAACCTGGTACCACGTTTACCAATTTTCGCCAATTTTTGACATAAAATTAAGCGAAACCAACAATACGCCTACGCGCGGACACAGTAAACGACACCACCTTAACCGTGCCGCCACTCCGCGACGGCGCGTCGTACGACGATAAGCGGCACTTCGATCGAGAGGGCATATGATGCAGTTTACAAATTGCCGCCACTCGACGGCATCCGAGTCGCCGTTTGCCGTAGAGCACGTGCGAAAGAAAGGGAACCGGCCCCCTTTTACGGACACATTAATTCGGCAAAAACGACGCCGAAAGCGACGCTTCGCGTCGCAAAACGCTCTAAAAAGTCTCGAATCCTTCGTTTCGAAGCCATTCGAAACGAAAAATTCACTATTCGAAGCTCGGGCCACAACTTGGCGATGCGGCGCGTTCGTACGCGCGCTCCGCGGGCGACGAACGCTCTAAAACTGCTTCGTAACTATCTACTACTTACATTTTGACTCGCTCCGACCTTCGCATCGTAGAAAACGAGCCAGAAACAGTGTTTCTTCGAAAGGGGACGCGCGCGCTAACATAAGCACGTGACCTCACGGGTTTAACAATGTGACGTCATAAATAAACTATTACAAATCGGGGTTTCAAATTGCTACGCCTATAGAATGGCACGACAACACGTACAGAGCGGTTTCGCGAAGATTGGACGAGTGTAATTTGTCCCCAGGACAAACTGTCCACGGACAAATTGTCCCAGGAAAAATTGTCCCCAGGACAAATTGTCCCAGGACAAATTGTCCCAGGACAAATTGACCCAGGAAAAATTGTCCCATGACAAATTGTCCACAGGACAAATTGTCCCCGGACAAATTGTCCCAGGACAAATTGTGCAAGGACAAATTGTCCCAGGACAAATTGTGCCAGGACAATTTGTCCCAAGAAAAATTGTCCCAAGGAAAAATTGTCCCAAGACAAATTGTCCCAGGACAAAATTGTCCCCAGGACAAATTGTCCCCAGGACAAATTGTCCCAGGACAAATTGTCCCCAGCACAAATTGTCCCAAGGAGAAATTGTCCCAGGACAAATTGTCCTAGGACAAAATTTCCCCAGGACAAATTGTCCCCAAAACAAATTGTCCTAGAACAAATTATCCCAAGACCAATTGTCCCCAGGACAAATTGTCCCCAGGAAAAATTGTCCCAGAACAAATTCTCAAAAAATTACAGAGAAATTACAGGGGGTTAGCCAACGTGTCTCTCCTGTAATAAATTACAGCGAAATTACAGGGAGTTAGCCAACTTGTCTCTCCTGTAATAAATTACAGGGAAATTACAGGGGGTGTATATATTCTGGCAGGCGGTGTACGTACTCCGCCAGCAGGCGGTGTATATATTCCGGCAGGCGGTGTACATATTCCGGCTGGCGGTGTATACATTCTGGCAGGCGGTGTATACATTCTGGCAGGCGGTGTAAGTACTCAGCCAGCAGGCGGTGTATGTATTCCGGCAGGCGGTGTAGATATTCCGGCAGGCGGTGTATATATTCCGGCAGGCGGTGTACGTACTCCGCCGGCAGGCGGTGTATATAATCCGGCAAGCCGTGTACGTACTCCGCCGGCAAGCGGTGTATATATTCCGGCAGGCGTGTACGTACTCCGCCGGCAAGCGGTGTATATATTCCGGCAAGCGGTGTATATATTCCGGCAGGCGTGTACGTACTCGGCAGGCGGTGTATATATTCCGGCAGGCGGTGTATATATTCCGGCAGGCGGTGTACGTACACCGCAGGCAGGCGGTGTATATATACAGGCAGGCGTGTACGTACTCCGCCGGCAAGCGGTGCATATATTCCGGTAGGCGTGTACGTACTCCGGCGGCAAGCGGTGTATATATTCCGGCAGGCGGTGTATATATTCCGGCAGGCGGTGTACGTACACCGCCGGTAGGCGGTGTATATATTCCGGAAAGCGGTGTATATATTCCGGAAGGCAGTGTACGTACTCCGCCGGAAGGCTGTGTATATATACCGGCAGGCGTGTACGTACTCCGCCTGCAGGCGGTGTATATATTCTCGCAGGCGGTGTACGTACTCCGCGAGCAGGCGGTGTATATATTCCGGCAAGCGGTGTACCTACTCGGCCAGCAGGCGGTGTATATATTCCGGCAGGCGGTGTATATATTCCGGAAAACGGTGTACGTACTCCGCCAGCAAGCGGAGTAGATATTTTAGCTGGCGGTGTACGTACTCCGCTGGCAGGCGGTGTATATATTCTGGCAGGCGGTGTACGTACTCCGCCGGCAGGCGGTGTATATATTGCGGCAAGCTGCGTATGTACTCCGCCGGCAGGCATTGTACGTACTCCGCCGGCATTCGATGTACGTACTCCGCCGGCAGGCGGTGTATATAATCTGGCAGGCGGTGTATATATTCTGGCAGGCGGTGTACGTACTCTGCCGGCAGGCGGTGTATATATTGCGGCAAGCTGCGTATAAATTCCGGCAAGCGGTGTACGTACTCCGCCAGAGGGCTGTGTAGATATTCTGGCAGGCGGTGTATTCCGGCAGGCGGTGTATATATTCCGGCAGGCGGTGTACCTACTCCGCCAGCAGGCGGTATATATATTCCGGAAAGCGGTGTACGTACTCCGCCAGCAGGCGGTGTAGATATTCTCGCAGGCGGTGTAAGTACTCAGCCAGCAGGCGGTGTATGTATTCCGGCAGGCGGTGTAGATATTCTTGCGGGCGGTGTACGTACTCCGCCAGGAGGCGGTGTACATATTCTGGCAGGCGGTGTATTCCGGCAGGCGGTGTATATATTCCGGCAGGCGGTGTACGTACTCCGCCAGAGGCGGTGTATATATTCCGACAGGCGGTGTACTCCGGCAGGCGGTGTAGATATTCTGGCGGGCGGTGTACGTACTCCGCCAGCAGGCGGTGTACATATTCTGGCAGGCGGTGTATTCCGGCAGGCGGTGTATATATTCCGGCAGGCGGTGTACGTACTCCGCCAGAGGCGGTGTATATATTAAGGCAGGCGGTGTACTTCGGCAGGCGGTGTAGATATTCTGGCGGGCGGTGTACGTACTCCGCCAGCAGGCGGTGTAGATATTCTGGCAGGCGGTGTTTTCCGGCAGGCGGTGTATATATTCCGGCAGGCGGTGTATATATTCCGGCAGGCGGTGTATTCCGGCAGGCGGTGTGAATATTCTGGCAGGCGGTGTAAGTACTCCGCCAGCAGCCGGTGTATATTTTCCGGCAGGCGGTTTATTCCGGCAGGCAGTGTAGATATTCTGGCAGGCTGTGTATATATTCTGGCAGGCGGGGTACGTACTCCGCTGGCAGGCGGTGTATATATTCCGGCAAGCGGTGTATATATTCCGGCAGGCGGTTTATATATTCCGGCAGGCAGTGTACGTACTCCGCCGGCAGGCGGTGTATATATTCCGGCAGGCGGAGTACGTACTACGCCGGCAGGCGGTGTAGATATTCTGGCAGGCGGTGTAAGTACTCCGCCTGCAGGCGGTGTATATATTCTGGCATGCGGTGTACGTACTCCGCCAGCAGGCGTTGTATATATTCCGGCAAGCGGTGTATATATTCCGGCAGGCGGTGTATACATTCCGGCAAGCGGTGTACCTACTCCGCCAGCAGGCGTTGTATATATTCCGGCAGGCGGTGTATATATTCCGGAAAGCGGTGTACGTACTCCGCCAGCAGGCGGAGTAGATATTTTAGCAGGCGGTGTACGTACTCCGCGGGCAGGCGGTGTATATATTCCGGCAGGCGGTGTACGTACTCCGCCGGAAGGCGGTGTATATATTCCGGCAAGCTGCGTACGTACTCCGCCGGCAGGCGGTGTATATAATCTGGCAGGCGGTGTATATATTCTGGCAGGCGGTGTACGTACTCCGCCGGCAGGCGGTGTATATATTCTCGCAGGCGGTGTACGTACTCCGCCCGCAGGCGGTGTACATATTCCGGCAGGCGGTGTACGTACTCCGCCGACAGGCGGTGTACGTACTCCGCCGGTAGGCGGTGTACGTACTCCGCCGGTAGGCGGTGTACGTACTCCGCCGGCAGGCGGTGTATATAATCTGGTAGGCGGTGTATATATTCCGGCAAGCGGTGTATATATTCCGGCAAGAAACTACAACGGCTACAACTACAACAACTACCACAACGGCTACAAAGGCTACAAAGGCTACAACCACTACAACGGCTACAACGACTACAACGACTACAACGGCTACAAAGGTACAACTACTACAACGACTACAACTGCTACAATGACTACAATGACTGCAACGGCTACAATGACTACAACGACTACAACGGCTACAACGGCTACAACGGCTACAATGACTACAACGGCTACAACGACGACAACGACTACACCGGCTACAACGGTGTATATATTCCGGAAGGCAGTGTACGTACTTTGCCGACAGGCAGTGTATATATTACGGAAGCGGTGTACATACTCCGCGAGCAGGCGGTGTATATATACCGGCAGGCGAGTACGTACTCTGCCAGCAGGCGGTGTATATATTCCGGCAGGCGGTGTATATATTCCGGCAGGCGTGTACGTACACCGCCGGCAAGCGGTGTATATATTCAGGCAGGCGTGTACGTGCTCCGCCGGCAAGCAGTGTATATATTCCGGCAGGCGTGTACGTACTTCGCTGGCAAGCGGTGTATATATTCCGGCAAGCGGTGCACGTACTCCGCCGGCAGGCGGTGTATATATTCCGGCAGGCGGTGTATACATTCCGGCAGGCGGTGTATATATTCCGGCATGCGGTGTATATATTCAGGCAAGAAACTAGTACGGCTACAACTACAACAACTACAACAACGGCTACAAAGGACCTGAAGATAAAGTTGAGGGCCTAGACTTTGATTCTAAGGACCTGAAGATAAAGTTGATGGCCTAAACTTTGATTCTAAGAACCTGAAGATAAAGTTGAGGGATTAAACTTTGATTCTAAGGGCCTGAAGATAAACTTGAGGGCCTAGACTTTGATTCTAAAGCCCTGGAGATAAAGTTGAAGGCCAAAACTTTGATTCTAAGGCCCTGAAGAGCCATTTGAAGGCCCAAACTTTGATTCTAAGGGTCTGAAGTTAAAGTTGAGAGCCAAAACTCTGATTCTAAGGACATGAAGATAAAGTTGAGGGCCTAGACTTTGATTCTAAGGACATGAAGATAAAGTTGATGGCCTAAACTTTGATCCTAAGGGTCTGAAGTTAAAGTTCAGAGCCAAAACTCTGATTCTAAGACATGAAGATAAAGTTGAGGGCATAGACTTTGATTCTAAGGACCTGAAGATAAAGTTGAGAGACTAAACTTTGATTCTAAGGACCTGAAGATAAAGTTGAAGGCCCAAACATTGATTCTAAGGGCCTGAAGATAAAGGTCATGGCCAAAACTCTGATTGTAAGGACCTGAAGATACAGTTGAGGGCCTAAACTTTGATTCTAAGAGCATGAAGCTAAAGTTGAGGGCCTAGACTTTGATTCTAAGGACATGAAGATAAAGTTGATGGCCAAAACTTTGATCCTAAGGGTCTGAAGTTAAAGTTCAGAGCCAAAACTCTGATTCTAAGACATGAAGATAAAGTTGAGGGCCTAGACTTTGATTCTAAGGACCTGAAGATAAAGTTGAGAGACTAAACTTTGATTCTAAGGACCTGAAGATAAAGTTGAAGGCCCGAACATTGATTCTAAGGGCCTGAAGATAAAGGTCATGGCCAAAACTCTGATTGTAAGGACCTGAAGATAAAGTTGAGGGCCTAAACTTTTATTCTAAGGGCCTGAAGATAGAGTTGAGGGCCTAGAATTTGATTCTAAGGGACGGAAGATAAAGTTGAGGGCCTAAATTTTGATTCTAAGGACCTGAAGATAAAGTTGAGGGCCTAAATTTTGATTCTAAGGCCCTGAAGAGAAATTTGAAGGCCCAAACTTTGATTCTAAGGATCTGGAGTTAAAGTTCAGAGCCAAAACTCTGATTCTAAGGACCTGAAGATAAAGTTGAGAGACTAAACTTTGATTCTAAGACCATGAAGATAAAGTTGAAGGCCCAAACATTGATTCTAAGGGCCTGAAGATAAAGGTCATGGCCAAAACTCTGATTCTAAGGACCTGAAGATAAAGTTGAGGGCCTAAACTTTGATTCTAAGAGCCTGAAGATAAAGTTGAGGGCCTAAACTTTGATTCCAAGGACCTGAAGATAAAGTTGAGGGCCTAAACTTTGATTCTAAGGCCCTGAAGATAAAGTTGAACGCCTAAACTTTGATTCTAAGGACCTGAAGTTAAAGTTGAGGGCCTAATCTCCGATTCTAAGGACCTGAAGATAAAGTTGAAGGCCCAAATTTTGATTCTAAGGGTCTGAAGTTAAAGTTCAGGGCCAAAACTCTGATTCCAAGGACATGAAGATAAAGTTGATGGCCTAAACTTTGATTCTAAGAGCCTGAAGATAAAGTTGAGAGCCTAAACTTTTATTCTAAGGGCCTGAAGTTAAAGTTGAGGGCCTAAACTCTGATTCTAAGGCCCTGAAGTTAAACTTGAGGGCCGAGACTTTGATTCTAAGGCCCTGAAGATAAAGTTGAAGGCCAAAACTTTGATTCTAAGGCCCTGAAGAGAAAGTTGAGAGACTAAACTTTGATTCTAGGGACCTGAAGATGAAGTTGAGGGCCTAAACTTTGATTCTAGGGACCTGAAGATGAAGTTGAGGGCCTAAATTTTGATTCTAAGGACCTGAAGATAAAGTTGAGGGCTTAAATTTTGATTCTAAGGCCCTGAAGAGAAATTTGAAGGCCCAAACTTTGATTCTAAGGATCTGGAGTTAAAGTTCAGAGCCAAAACTCTGATTCTAAGGACCTGAAGATAAAGTTGAGAGACTAAACTTTGATTCTAAGGACCTGAAGATAAAGTTGAAGGCCCAAACATTGATTCTAAGGGCCTGAAGATAAAGGTCATGGCCAAAACTCTGATTCTAAGGACCTGAAGATAAAGTTGAGGGCCTAAACTTTGATTCTAAGAGCCTGAAGATAAAGTTGAGGGCCTAAACTTTGATTCTAAGGACCTGAAGATAAAGTTGAGGGCCTAGACTTTGATTCTAAGGGCCTGAAGATAAAGGTTATGGCCAAAACTCTGATTCTAAGGCAATGAAGATAAAGTTGAGGGCCTAAACTCTAATTCTAAGACCCTGAAGATAAAGTTGAAGGCCCAAACATTGATTCTAAGGGCCTGAAGATAAAGGTCATGGCCAAAACTCTGATTCTAAGGACCTGAAGATAAAGTTGAGGGCCTAAACTTTGATTCTAAGAGCCTGAAGATAAAGTTGAGGGCCTAAACTTTGATTCCAAGGACCTGAAGATAAAGTTGAGGGCCTAAACTTTGATTCTAAGGCCCTGAAGATAAAGTTGAACGCCTAAACTTTGATTCTAAGGACCTGAAGTTAAAGTTGAGGGCCTAATCTCCGATTCTAAGGACCTGAAGATAAAGTTGAAGGCCCAAATTTTGATTCTAAGGGTCTGAAGTTAAAGTTCAGGGCCAAACTTTGATTCTAAGGACCTGAAGATAAAGTTGAGAGAATATACTTTGATTCTAAGGACCTGAAGATAAAGTTGAAGGCCCAAACTTTGATTCTAAGGGTCTGAAGTTAAAGTTCAGGGCCAAAACTCTGATTCTAAGGACCTGAAGATAAAGTTGAGGGCCTAGACTTTCATTCTAAGAGCCTGAAGTTAAGGTTGAGGGCCTAAACTTTGATTCTAAGGTCCCAAAGATAAAGTTAAGGGCTTATACTTTGATTCTAAGGAGCAAAAGATAAAGTTGATGGCCTAAACTCTGTTTCTAAGGCCCTGAAGATAAAGTTGAGGGCCTAAACTTCGATTCTAAGGCATTGAAGATAAAGTTGAGGGCCTAGACTTTGATTCTAAGTCCCTGAAGATAAAGTTGAACGCCTAAACTCTGATTCTAAGGCCCTGAAGATAAAGTTGAGGGCATAGACTTTGATTCTAAGGCCCTGAAGATAAAGTTGAAGGCATAAACTTTGATTCTAAGGGCTTGAAGATAAAGTTGAGGGCCTAAACTCCGATTCTAAGGACCTGAAGATAAAGTTGAGAGACTAAACTTTGATTCTAGGGACCTGAAGATGAAGTTGAGGGCCTAAATTTTGATTCTAAGGACCTGAAGATAAAGTTGAGGGCCTAGACTCCGATTCTAAGGCCCAGAAGATAAAGCTGAGGGCCTAGACTTTGATTCTAAGGCCCTGAAGATAAAGTTGAAGGCCTAAACTTTGATTCTAAGGCATTGAAGATAAACATGAGGGCCTAGACTTTGATTCTAAGGCCCTGAAGATAAAGTTGAAGGCCAAAACTTTGATTCTAAGGCCCTGAAGAGAAATTTGAAGGCCCAAACTTTGATTCTAAGGGTCTGAAGTTAAGGTTCAGAGCCAAAACTCTGATTCTAAGGACCTGAAGATAAAGTTGAGGGCCTAAACTCTGATTCTAAGACCCTGAAGATAAAGTTGAGGGCCTAAACTCTAATTCTAAGACCCTGAAGATAAAGTTGAAGGCCCAAACATTGATTCTAAGGGCCTGAAGATAAAGTTCATAACCAAAACTCTGATTCTAAGGACCTGAAGATAAAGTTGAGGGCCTAAACTTTGATTCTAAGAGCCTGAAGATAAAGTTGAGGGCCTAAACTTTGATTCTAAGGACCTGAAGATAAAGTTGAGAGACTAAACTTTGATTCCAAGGACCTGAATATAAAGTTGAGGGCCTAAACTTTGATTCTAAGGCCTTGAAGATAAAGTTGAACGCCTAAACTTTGATTCTAAGGACCTGAAGTTAAAGTTGAGGGCCTAATCTCCGATTCTAAGGACCTGAAGATAAAGTTGAAGGCCCAAACTTTGATTCTAAGGGTCTGAAGTTAAAGTTCAGGGCCAAACTTAGATTCTAAGGAACTGAAGATAAAGTTGAGAGAATATACTTTGATTCTAAGGACCTGAAGATAAAGTTGAGGGCCTAAACTCTGATTCTAAGGCCCTGAAGATAAAGTTGAGGACCTAGACTTTGATTCTAAGGCCCTGAAGATAAAGTTGAAGGCCTAAACTTTGATTCTAAGGCCCTGAAGAGAAATTTGAAGGCCCAAACTTTGATTCTAAGGGTCTGAAGTTAAAGTTCAGGGCCAAAACTCTGATTCTAAGGACCTGAAGATAAAGTTGAGAGAATATACTTTGATTCTAAGGCCCTGAAGATAAAGTGGAGGGCCTAGACTTTGATTCTAAGGCCCTGAAGATAAAGTTGATGGCCTAAACTTTGATTCTAAGAGCCTGAAGATAAAGTTGAGGGCCTAAACTTTTATTCTAAGGGCCTGAAGATAAAGTTGAGGGACTAAACTTTGATTCTAAGGACCCGAAGATAAAGTTGAGCGACTAAACTTTGATTCTAAGGACCTGAAGATAAAGTTGAGGGCCTAAACTTTGATTCTAAGGCCCTGAAGATAAAGTTAAGGGCCTAAGCTCTGATTCTAAGGCCCTGAAGATAAAGTTGAGGGCCTAAACTTTTATTCTAAGGGCCTGAAGATAAAGTTGAGGGACTAAACTTTGATTCTAAAGACCTGAAGATAAAGTTGAGCGACTAAACTTTGATTCTAAGGACCTGAAGATAAAGTTGAGGGTCTAAATTTTGATTCTAAGGACCTGAAGATAAAGTTAAGGGCCTAAGCTCTGATTCTAAGGCCCTGAAGATAAAGTTGAGGGCCTAGACTTTGATTCTAAGGCCCTGAAGATAAAGTTGAAAGCCTAAACTTTGATTCTAAGGCCCTGAAGAGAAATTTGAAGGCCCAGACTTTGATTCTAAGGGTCTGAAGTTAAAGTTGAGTGCCTAAACTTTGATTCTAAGGCCCTGAAGATAAAGTTGAACGCCTAAACTTTGATTCTAAGGCCCTGAAGATAAAGTTGAGGGCATAAACTCCGATTCTAAGGACCTGAAGATAAAGTTGAGAGACTAAACTTTGATTCTAAGGCCCTGAAGATAAAGTTGAGAGACTAAACTCCGATTCTAAGGACCTGAAGATAAAGTTGAGAGACTAAACTTTGATTCTAAGCACCTGAAGATAGGGTTGAGGGCCTCAACTCTGATTCTAAGGCCCTGAAGATAAAGTTGAGGGCATAAACTCTGATTCTAAGACCCTGAAGATAAAGTTGAGGGCCTAAACTCTAATTCTAAGACCCTGAAGATAAAGTTGAAGGCCCAAACATTGATTCTAAGGGCCTGAATATAAAGGTCATGGCCAAAACTCTGATTCTAAGGGCCTGAAGATAAAGTTGAGGGACTAAACTTTGATTCTAAGGACCTGAAGACAAAGTTGAGAGACTAAACTTTGATTCTAAGGGCCTGAAGATAAAGTTGAGGGCCTAAACTTTTATTCTAAGGCCCTGAAGATAAAGTTGAGGGCCTAAACTCTGATTCTAAGGGCCTGAAGATAAAGTTGAGGTCCTAAACTTTGATTCTAAGGACCTGAAGATAAAGTTGAGGTCCTAAACTTTGATTCTAAGGACCTGAAGATAAAGTTGAGGGCCTAAACTTTGATTCTAAAGAGCTAAAGATAAAGTTGAGGGCCTAAACTCTAATTCTAAGACCCTGAAGATAAAGTTGAAGGCCCAAACATTGATTCTAAGGACCTGAAGATAAAGTTGATGGCCTAAACTTTTATTCTAAGGGCCTGAAGATAAAGTTGAGGGCCTAAACCCTGATTCTAAGGCCCTGAAGATAAAGTTGAGGGCCTAAACTCTAATTCTAAGACCCTGAAGATAAAGTTGAAGGCCCAAACATTGATTCTAAGGGCCTGAAGATAAAGGTCATGGCCAAAACTCTGATTCTAAGGACCTGAAGATAAAGTTGAGGGCCTAAACTTTGATTCTAAAGAGCTAAAGATAAAGTTGAGGGCCTAAACTCTGATTCTAAGGCCCTGAATATAAAGTTGAGGGCCTAGACTTTCTGAACAAATTGTCCCAGGACCAACTGTCCCAGGACAATTGTCCCCAAGACAACTCTACCTACATCACATACCTTTGCCCCCTCGATAGTCATCCTCCCTTCTGATTGCCTTCCCTTCCAATCCTCCTCTTCCCACTCGCATCCGTTGCTCGTATCATTCTTCCTTACGCTCTTACACATCTATAAAACGAATTAGAGACCCCTCAATAACTAAAACTCTACCTACATCACATACCATCGATCCCTTGATATTCCTTCCCCTCCCTGCGTGCTTGTTCCTCTTCTCCCTCGCGCCCCATCTCCTTGTCATTGTTCCTCCCATCCCTATGCCCCTAAGAAAACTAATTAGAAATATGTAACACAATTAGGAACCATTATATACCTATCAGTATTGACTCTGCCCTAACATTGCCCCTATACAAATTAACAAAGCCACACAACTCATAAACAATTGCACGGCACTTATCTGACATCCTCCAGGAACACCCTGTTTACAAAAAGGGAGAAGGCAAAAGGCAAAGGGAGAAGGCAAAAGGCAAAGGGAAAAGGCAAAAGGCAAAGGGAAAAGGCAAAAGGCAAAGGGAAAAGGCAAAAGGCAAAGGGAAAAGGCAAAAGGCAAAGGGAAAAGACAAAAGGCAAAAGGGAAAAGGCAAAAGGCAAAAGGGAAAAGGCAAAAGGAAAGGGAGAAGGCAAAAGGAAAGGGAGAAGGCAAAAGGCAAAAGGGAGAAGGCAAAAGGCAAAAGGGAGAAGGCAAAAGTCAAAGGGAAAAGGGAAAAGGCAAAAGGGAGAAGGCAAAAGGAAAGGGAGAAGGCAAAAGGCAAAAGGCAAAAGGCAAAAGGGAGAAGGCAAAAGGCAAAAGGGAGAAGGCAAAAGGCAAAGGGAAAAGGCAAAAGGCAAGAGGGAAAAGGCAAAAGTCAAAGGGAAAAGGGAAAAGGCAAAAGGGAGAAGGCAAAAGGAAAGGGAGAAGGCAAAAGGCAAAAGGGGAGAAGGCAAAGGGCAAAAGGGAGAAGGCAAAAGGCAAAAGGCAAAAGGCAAAAGGCAAAAGGCAAAAGGCAAAGGGAAAAGGCAAAAGGCAAAAGGCAAAAGGCAAAAGGGAGAAGGCAAAAGGCAAAAGGGAGAAGGCAAAAGGAAAGGGAGAAGGCAAAAGGCAAAAGGGGAGAAGGCAAAAGGCAAAAGAGAGAAGGCAAAAGGCAAAAGGCAAAAGGCAAAAGGGAGAAGGCAAAAGGCAAAAGGGAGAAGGCAAAAGGCAAAGGGAAAAGGCAAAAGGCAAAAGGGAAAAGGCAAAAGTCAAAGGGAAAAGGGAAAAGGCAAAAGGGAGAAGGCAAAAGGAAAGGGAGAAGGCAAAAGGCAAAAGGGGAGAAGGCAAAAGGCAAAAGGGAAAAGGCAAAAGGCAAAAGGCAAAAGGCAAAAGGCAAAGGGAAAAGGCAAAAGGCAAAAGGGAGAAGGCAAAAGGCAAAGGGAGAAGGCAAAAGGCAAAGGAGAAGGCAAAAGGCAAAGAAGAAGGCAAAAGGCAAAGGGAGAAGGCAAAAGGCAAAGGGAGAAGGCAAAACGCAAAGGGAGAAGGCAAAAGGCAAAGGGAGAAAGCAAAAGGCAAAGGCAGAAGGCAAAAGGCAAAGAGAGAAGGAAAAAGGCAAAAGGGAGAAGGCAAAAGGCAAAAGGGAGAAAGAAAAAGGCATAGGAGAAGGACAAATTGTCCCCAGGACAAATTGTCCTAGGACAAATTGTCCCCAGCACAAATTGTCCCAGGACAAAATGTCCCCAGGAAAAATTCTCCCCAAGACAAATTGTCCCAGGACAAATTGTCCCAGGACAATTTGTCCCAAGACAATTTGTCCTGGGGACAAATTGTCCCCAGGACAAATTCTGAATAAATGCAGATTTAATTCTGAATAAATGCAGAATTAATTCTGAATTAATGCAGAATTAATTCAGAATTTATTCTGAATTAATTCTGAATTAATGCAAAAAAAATGCGGAATTTATTCTGAATTAATGCAGAATTTATTCTGAATAAATGCAGAAGTTATTCTGAATTAATGCAGAATTTATTCTGAATTAATGCAGAATTAATTCTGAATAAATGAAGAATTAATTCTGAATTTATTCTGTACTAAAGCAGAATTTATTCTGAATTAATACAAAATTTATTCTGAATTAATGCAGAATTTATTCTGAATTAATGCAGAACTTATTCTGAATAAAAGCAGAATTTATTCTGAAGTAATGCATAATTTATTCGGAACTAATGCTGAATTTATTCTGAATAAATGCGGAATTTAAACTAAATTAATGCAGAATTTATTCTGAATTGTTGCAGAATTTATTCTGAATTAAAGCAGAATTTATTTTGAATTAATGCAGAATTTATTCGGAACTAATGCCGAATTTATTCTGAATAAAAGCGGAATTTAAACAAAATTAATGCAGAATTTATTCTGAATTAATGCAGAATTTATTCTGAATTAATGCAGAATTAATTCAGAATTTATTCTGAATTAATTCAGAATTTATTCTGAATTAATTCAGAATTTATACTGAATTAATGTAGAATTAATGAAGAATTAATGAAGAATTTATTCTGAATTAATGCAGAATTTATTCTGAATTAATGCAGTATTTATTCTGAATAAATACAGAAGTTATTCTGAATTAATGCAGAACTTATTCTGAATTAATTCAGAAATAATTCTGAATTAATGCAGAATTTATTCTGAATTAATTCAGAATTAATTCTGAATTAATGCAGAATTTATTCTGAATTAATGCAGAATTAATTCTGAATAAATACATAATTAATTCTGAATTAATGCAGAATAAAAGATCGTGAACTTACGTAGACAAGGTGCTTCAGCTTTCTTTTCAACATTCTATATTCTTTACGAGAGCTATGCTGCCATGAAGCATCCATGATCGTATATAAGGTGAAGAAAACGACAGGCGCTCCGTCGTGAGTCGACGATACGTCGGCGATCGTTCTAAAAGATCGCTCGTACACCCCGAAACGCCATGACGACGAAAAACTTAGCAATAACCGTTCAGAAAGTGACGGAACACGACAAGAAGTCGATCAAGAACCTCAAACTCGCTCGCTAAGCGATGCACAAGAGACGAACGACGAGCAGGGCTTTTCGAGTGTAACGCGCGCTAAAACATCGCGAAAAAATCTCACATTCTCTGAATAAACACAGAATTTATTCTGACTCAATGCAGAATTTATTCTGAATTAATTCAGAATTTATTCTGAATTAATTCAGAATTTATACTGAATTAATGTAGAATTAATGAAGAATTAATGAACAATTTATTCTGCATTAATTCAGAATAAAATTCAGCATTAATTCAGAATAAAATCTGCATTAATTCAGAATAAATTCTGCATTAATTCAGAATAAATTCTGCATTAATTCACAATAAATTCTGCATTAATTCAGAATTAATTCTGAATTAATTCAGATTTTATTCTGAATTATTGCAGAAATAATTCTAATAAAATGCAAAATAAATTCTAAATTAATGCAGAATAAATGCGGAATTTATTCTGAATAAATGCGGAATTTATTCTGAATTAATGCAGAATTTATTCTGAATTAATTCAGAACTTATTCTGAATTAATGCAGAATTTATTCTGAATTAATGCAGAAATTATTCTAGATTAATGCAGAATTTATTCTCAAATAATGCAGAATTTATTTTCAATTATTGCAGAATTAATTCTGAATAAATGCAGAATTAATTCTTAATTAATGCAGAATAAATCGGGAATTTAATCTGCATTAATGCAGGATTTATTCTGAATTAACTTAGAATTTCAAGGAAGAATTGTAGAAGGAAAAATTGCCCCAGGACAAATTGTCCTGGGAACAAATTGTCCCGAGGAAAAATTCTCCTGGGGACAAATTGTCCCAGGACAAATTGTCCGAGGACAAATTCTCCCAGGACAAATTGTCCCAGGACAAATTGTCCAAGGACAAATTGTCCCCAGGACAAATTGTCCCCAGGACAAATTGTCCCAGGACAAATTGTCCCAGGACAAATTGTCCCAGGACAAATTGTCCCCAGGACAAATTGTCCCCAGGACAAATTGTCCCAGGACAAATTGTCCCAGGAAAAATTGTCCCCAGGACAAATTGTCCCAGGACAAAATGTCCCAGGACAAATTGTCCCCAGGACAAATTGTCCCAGGACAAATTGTGCCAGGACAATTTGTGCCAGGACAATTTGTCCTGGGGACAAATTGACCCCAGGACAAATTGTCCTGGGGACAAATTGTCCCGGGAGAAATTGTCCCAGGACAAATTGTCCCAGGACAAATTGTCCCCAGGACAAATTGACCCCAGGATAAATTGTCCCAGGACAAATTGTGCCAGGACAATTTGTGCCAGGACAATTTGTCCTGGGGACAAATTGACCCCAGGACAAATTGTCCTGGGGAAAAATTGTCCCAGGACAAATTGTCCCAGGACAAATTGTCCCAGGACAAATTGTCCCAGGACAAATTGTCCCCAGGATAAATTGTCCCCAGGACAAATTGTCCCAGGACAAATTGTCCGAGGACAAATTGTCCCAAGACAAATTGTCCCAGGACAATTTGTCCTGGGGACAAATTGTACCCAAGACAAATTCTGAATAAATGCAGAATTAATTCTGAATAAATGCAGAATTAATTCTGAATTAATGCAGATTAAATGCGAAATTTATTCTGAATTAATGAAAAATTTATTCCGAATAAATGTAAAATTTTTTCTGAATTAATGCAGAATTTATTCTGAATTAATGGCGAATTTTTTCTGAATTAATGCAGAATTTATTCTGTATTAATCTAGAATAATTTCTGCATTAATGCAGAATTAATTCAGAATTTATTCAGAATTTATTCTGAATTAATGCAGAATTTATTCTGAATTAATGCAGAATTAATTCAGAATTTATTCTGAATTAATACAGAATTTATTCTGAAATAATGCAGAATTTATTCTGAATTAATACAAAATTAATTCTGAATAAATGCAGAATCAATTCTGAATTAATGTAGAATTAATTCAGAATTTATTCTGAATTAATGCAGAATTTATTCTGAATTAATGCAGAACTTATTCTGAATAGAAGCAGAATTTATTCTGAATTAATGCAGAATTTATTCGGAACTAATGCCGAATTTATTCTCAATAAATGTAGCATTTATTCTGTATTAATTCAGAATTAATTCTTAATTAATGCATAATTTATTCTGAATTAATGCAGAATTTATTTTGAATGAATTCTGGCAGGCAGTGTACGTACTCCGCAGGAAGGCGGTGTATATATTCCGGCAGGCGTGTACGTAC
This sequence comes from Oscarella lobularis, assembly GCF_947507565.1. Classification (NCBI taxonomy): domain Eukaryota; kingdom Metazoa; phylum Porifera; class Homoscleromorpha; order Homosclerophorida; family Oscarellidae; genus Oscarella; species Oscarella lobularis. The sequence goes on along the minus strand of NC_089192.1, from coordinate 2,279,912 downwards.
TCCGCCGGCAAGCGGTGTAGATATTCCGGCAGGCGTGTACGTACTCCGCCGGCAGGCGGTGTATATATTCCGGCAGGCGGTGTATATATTCCGGCAGGCGGTGTATATATTCCGGCAGGCGTGTACGCACTCCGCCGGAAGGCGGCGTATATATTCCGGCAGGCGTGTACGTACTCCGCCGGCAGGCTTTGTATATATTCCGGAGAGCGGTGTATATATTACGGCAAGCGGTGTAAGTACTTCGCCGGCAGGCGGTGTATATATTACGGCAAGCGGTGTATATATTCCGGAAGGCAGTGTGCGTACTCTGCCGGAAGGCGGTGTTTATATACCGACAGGCGTGTACGTACCCCGCGGGCAAGCGGTGTATATATTCCGGAAGGCGATGTATATATTCCGGCAAGCGGTGTACGTACTCCGCCGGCAGGCGGTGTATATATTCCGGAAAGCGGTGTATATATTCCGGAAGGCAGTGTACGTACTCCGCCGGAAGGCGGTGTATATATACCGGAAGGCGTGTACGTACTCCGCCGGCGGGCGGTGTATACATTCCGGCAGGCGGTGTATATATTCCGACAAGCGGTGTATATATTCCGGCAAGAAACTACAACGGCTACAAAGGACCTGAAGATAAAGTTGAGGGCCTAGACTTTGATTCTAAGGACCTGAAGATAAAGTTGATGGCCTAAACTTTGATTCTAAGAGCCTGAAGATAAAGTTGAGGTCCTAAACTTTTATTCTAAGGGCCTGAAGATAAAGTTGAGGGCCTAAACACTGATTCTAAGGCCCTGAAGATAAACTTGAGGGCCTAGACTCTGATTCTAAGGCCCTGAAGATAAAGTTGAAGGCCAAAACTTTGATTCTAAGGCCGTGAAGAGAAATTTTAGGGCCTAGACTTTGATTCTAAGGCCCTGAAGATAAAGTTGAGGGCCTAGACTTTGATTCTAAGGACCTGAAGATAAAGTTGATGGAATAAACTATGATTCTAAGAGCCTGAAGATAAAGTTGAGGGCCTAAATTTCTTTCTAAGGGCCTGAAGATAAAGTTGAGGGCCTAGACTTTGATTCTAAAGGCCTGGAGATAAAGTTGAGGGCCTAAACTCTGATTCTAAGGCCCTGAAGATAAAGTTGAGGGCCTAGACTTTGATTTTAAAGGCCTGGAGATAAAGTTGAGGGCCTAAACTCTGATTCTAAGGCCCTGAAGATAAAGTTGAGGGCCTAGACTTTGATTCTAAGGCCCTGAAGATAAAGTTGAAGGCCTAAACTTTGATTCTAAGGCATTGAAGATAAAGTTGAGGGCCCAACGGGTCTCACCTGTAATAAATTACAGCGAAAGTACAGGGGCTAGCCAAAGGGTCTCTCATGTAATAAATTACAGCGAAATAACAGGGGCTAGCCAAAGGGTCTCTCCTGTAATAAACTACAGCGAAATTACAGGGGGTTAGCAAACGGGTCTCTCCTGTAATAAATTACAACGAAATTACAGGAGGTTAGCCAACGGGTCTCTCCTGTAATAAATTACAGCGAATTAACAGGGGGTTAGCCAACGGGTCTCTCCTGTAATAAATTACAGCCAAATTAAAGTGGCTAGCCAACGGGTCTCTCCTGTAATAAATTACAGCGAATTTACAGGGGGTTAGTAAACGGGTCTCTCCTGTAATAAATTACAGCGAAATTACAGGGGGATAGCAAACGGGTCTCTCCTGGAATAAATTACAGCGAAATTACAGGGGCTAGACAACGGGTCTATCCTAATAATAAATTACAGCGAAATTACACGGGGTTAGCCAACGGGTCTCTCCTGTAATAAATTACAGCGAACTTACACGGGCTAGCTAAGGCCCTGAAGATAAAGTTGAGAGCCTAAAGTTTCATTCTAAGGACCTGAAGATAAAGTTGAGGGCCTAAACTTTGATTCTAAGGACCTGAAGATAAAGTTGAGGGCCTAAACTTTCATTCTAAGGACATGAAGATAAAGTTGAGGACCTAAACTTTGATTCTAAGGGCGTGAAGATAAAGTTGAGGTCCTAAACTTTGATTCTAAGGACCTAAAGATAAAGTTGAGGGCATAAACTTTTATTCTAAGGCCCTGAAGATAAAGTTGAGGTCCTAAACTCTAATTCTAAGACCCTGAAGATAAAGTTGAGGGCCTAAACTTTGATTCTAAGGACATGAAGATAAAGTTGAGGGCATAAACTTTGATTCTAAGGCCCTGAAGATAAGGTTGAACGCCTAAACTTTGATTCTAAGGACATGAAGATAAAGTTGAGGGCCTAAACTTTTATTCGAAGGGCCTGAAGATAAAGTTGATGGCCTAAACTCTGATTCTAAGGCCATGAAGATAAACTTGATGGCCTAGATTTTGATTCTAAGGCCCTGAAGAGAAACTTGAAGGCCCAAACTTTGATTCTAAGGGTCTGAAGTTGAAGTTCAGGGCCAAAACTCTGATTCCAAGGCCCTGAAGATAAAGTTGAGGGCCTAAACTCTAATTCTAAGACCCTGAAGATAAAGTTGGGGGCCTAGACTTTGATTCTAAGGCCCTGAAGATAAAGTTGAACGCCTAAACTTTGAATCTAAGGACCTGAAGTTAAAGTTGAGGGCCTAAACTTTGATTCTAAGGACCTGAAGATAAAGTTGAGGGCCTAAAGTTTGATTCTAGGGACCTGAAGATGAAGTTGAGGGCCTAAACTTTGATTCTAGGGACCTGAAGATGAAGTTGAGGACCTAAATTTTAATTCTAAGGACCTGAAGATAAAGTTGAGGGCCTTAACTCTGATTCTAAGGCCCTGAAGATAAAGTTGAGGGCCTAGACTTTGATTCTAAGGCCCTGAAGATAAAGTTGAAGGCCTAAACTTTGATTCTAAGGCCCTCAAGATAAAGTTAAAGGCCTAAACTTTGACTCTAAGACACTGAAGAGAAATTTGAAGGCCCAAACTTTGATTCTAAGGGTCTGAATTTAAAGTTCAGGGCCAAAACTCTGATTCCAAGGACCTGAAGATAAAGTTGAGGGCCTAAACTTTGATTCTAGGGACCTGAAGATAAAGTTGAGAGACTAAACTTTGATTCTAAGGACCTGAAGATAAAGTTGAGGGCCTAGACTTTGATTCTAAGGCCCTGAAGATAAAGTTGAAGGCCTAAACTTTGATTCTAAGGCCCTCAAGATAAAGTTAAAGGCCTAAACTTTGACTCTAAGACACTGAAGAGAAATTTGAAGGCCCAAACTTTGATTCTAACGGTCTGAATTTAAAGTTCAGGGCCAAAACTCTGATTCCAAGGACCTGAAGATAAAGTTGAGGGCCTAGACTTTGATTCTAAGGACCTGAAGATAAAGTTGAAGGCCAAAACTTTGATTCTAAGGCCCTGAAGAGAAATTTGAAGGCCCAAACTTTGATTCTAAGGGTCTGAAGTTAAAGTTCAGAGCCAAAACTCTGATTCTAAGGACCTGAAGATAAAGTTTAGGGCCTAGACTTTGATTCTAAGGACCTGAAGATAAAGTTGAGGGCCTAAACTTTGATTCTAAGGCCCTGAAGATAAAGTTGAAGGCCTAAACTTTGATTCTAAGGCCCTGAAGAGAAATTTGAAGGCCCAAACTTTGCTTCTAAGGGTCTGAAGTTAAAGTTCAGGGCCAAAACTCTGATTCCAAGGACCTGAAGATAAAGTTGAAGGCCTAAACTTTGATTCGAAGAGACTGAAGATAAAGTTGAGGGCCTAAACTTTTATTCTAAGGGCCTGAAGATAAAGATGAGGGCCAAGACTTTGATTCTAAGGGCCTGAAGATAAAGTTGAGGGCCTAAACTCTGATTCTAAGTCCCTGAAGATAAACTTGAGGGCCTAGACTTTGATTCTAAGGCCCTGAAGATAAAGTTGAAGGCCTAAACTTTCATTCTAAGGCCCTGAAGAGAAATTTGAAGGCCCAAACTATGATTCTAAGGGTCTGAAGTTAAAATTCAGAGCCAAAACTCTGATTCCAAGGACCTGAAGATAAAGTTGAGGGCCTAGACTTTGATTCTAAGGCCCTGAGAATAAAGTTGAACGCCTAAACTTTGATTCTAAGGGCCTGAAGATAAAGTTGATGGACTAAACTTTGATACTAAGAGCCTGAAGATAAAGTTGAGGGCCTAAACTCCGATTCTAAGACCTGAAGACAAAGTTGAGAGACTAAACTCTGATTCTAAGGACCTGAAGATAAAGTTGAGGGACTAAACTTTGATTCTAGGGACCTGAAGATAAAGTTGAGAGACTAAACTTTGATTCTAAGGACCTGAAGATAAAGTTGAGAGACTAAACTTTGATTCTAAGGACCTGAAGATAAAGTTGAGGGCCTAAACTTTGATTCTAGGGACCTGAAGATAAAGTTGAGAGACTAAACTTTGATTCTAAGGACCTGAAGATAAAGTTGAACGCCTAAACTTTGAGTCTAAGGGCCTGAAGATAAAGTTGAGGGCCTAAACTTTGATTCTAAGGACCTGAAGATAAAGTTGAGGGCCTAAACTTTGATTCTAGGGACCTGCAGATAAAGTTGAGGGCCTAAACTTTGATTCTAAGAGCCTGAAGATAAAGTTGAGGGCCTAAACTTTTATTCTAAGGGCCTGAAGAAAAAGTTGAGGGCCTAGACTTTGATTCTAAGTCCCGGAAGATAAAGTTGAGGGCCTAAACTTTGATTCTAAGGACCTGAAGTTAAAGTTGAGGGCCTAAACTTTGATTCTAAGGACCTGAAGATAAAGTTGAGGGCCTAAACTTTGATTCTAGGGACCTGAAGATGAAGTTGAGGGCCTAAACTTTGATTCTAAGGACCTAAAGATAAAGTTAAGGGCTTAAACTTTGATTCTAAGGAGCTAAAGATAAAGTTGAGGGCCTAAACTTCGATTCTAAGGCATTGAAGATAAAGTTGAGGGCCCAACGGGTCTCTCCTGTAATAAATTACAGCGAAATTACAGGGGTTAGCCAACGGGTCTCTCCTGTAATAAATTAGAGCGAATTTACAGGGGGTTAGCCAACGGGTCTCTCCTGTAATAAATTACAGCAAAATTACAGGAGGTTAGCCAACGGTTCTCTTCTGTAATAAATTACAGCGAAATTACAGGGGGTTAGCAAACAAGTCTCTCCTGTAATAAATTGCAGCGAAATTACAGGGGGTTAGCCAACGGGTTTCTCCTGTAATAAATTACAGCGAAATTACAGGGGCTAGCCAACGGGTCTCTCCTGTAATAAATTGCAGCGAAATTACAGGGGGTTAGCCAACGGGTTTCTCCTGTAATAAATTACAGCGAAATTACAGGGGCTAGCCAACGGGTCTCTCCTGTAATAAATTACAGCGAAATTACAGGGGGTTAGCCAACGGGTTTCTCCTGTAATAAATTACAGCGAAATTACAGGGGCTAGCCAACGGGTCTCTCCTGTAATAAATTACAGCGAAATTACAGGGGGTTAGCCAACGGGTTTCTCCTGTAATAAATTACAGCGAAATTACAGGGGCTAGCCAACGGGTCTCTCCTGTAATAAATTACAGCGAAATTACAGGGGGTTTGCCAACGGGTTTCTCCTCTAATAAATTACAGCGAAATTACAGGGGCTGGCCAACGGGTCTCTCCTGTAATAAATTACAGCGAAATTAAAGGGGGTTAGCCAACGGGTTTCTCCTGTAATAAATTACAGCGAAATTACAGGGGCTAGCCAACGGGTCTCTCCTGTAATAAATTACAGCGAAATTAAAGGGGGTTAGCCAACGGGTTTCTCCTGTAATAAATTACAGCGAAATTACAAGGGCTAGCCAACGGGTTTCTCCTGTAATAAATTACAGCGAAATTACAGGGGCTAGCCAACGGGTCTCTCCTGTAATAAATTACAGCGAAATTACAGGGGGTTAGCCAACGGGTTTCTCCTCTAATAATTTACAGCGAAATTACAGGGGCTAGCCAACGGGTCTCTCCTGTAATAAATTACAGCGAAATTAAAGGGGGTTAGCCAACGGGTTTCTCCTGTAATAAATTACAGCGAAATTACAGGGGCTAGCCAACGGGTCTCTCCTGTAATAAATTACAGCGAAATTACAGGGGGTTAGCCAACAGGTTTCTCCTGTAATAAATTACAGCGAAATTACAGGGGCTAGCCAACGGGTCTCTCCTGTAATAAATTACAGCGAAATTACAGGGGGCTAGCTAACGGGTTTCTCCTGTAAGGACAAATTGTCCCCAGGACCAATTGTCGCCAAATTCCAAACCACAATGCTCTACGATGAAGGGAAAGACGTCTACGAGACGTTCGAAGCGAGTCCGAAACGCAAAAGTTGGATTTAGAAAAATTTTGACCAAATTTCGATTGCACGCGAAAAAAACCTTTTCGTGCCTTTCAGCCATACCAAATCCTCCTCAAAAAACCAAAAAACGACAGCAGAAAATCGAAGGACAAAAATCGATTTTCCAATTTGCGACTCATTTCGCGAAAAAGCGCACAACTCTGCAAGGAGACGTCGCACGAGCACCGCACCGGTGCCATTCGATTCGTCGTGGTCTCACAAATAAAACCTGGTACCACGTTTACCAATTTTCGCCAATTTTTGACATAAAATTAAGCGAAACAAACAATACGCCTACGCGCGTACACCGTAAACGACACCACTTTAACCGTGCCGCCACTCCGCGACGCCGCGTCGTACGACAATAAGCGGCACGTCGATCGAGAGGGCATATGGTGCAGTTTACAAATTGCCGCCACTCCACGGCATCCGAGTCGCCGTTTGCCGTAGAGCACGTGCGAAAGAAAGGGAACACGCCCCCTTTTACGGACACATTAATTCGGCGAAAACGACGCCGAAAGCGACGCTTCGCGTCGCAAAACGTTCTAAACCGTCTCGAATCCTTCGTTTCGAAGCCATTCGAAAAGAAAAATTCACTATTCGAAGCTCGCGCCACAACTTGGCGACGCGACGCGTTCGTACGCGCGCTCAGCGGGCGACGAACGCTCTAAAACTGCTTCGTAACTATCTACTACTTACCTTTTGACGTCGCTCGGACCTTCGCATCGTCGAAAACGAGCCAGAAACCGTGTTTCTTCGAAACAAGACGCGCGCGCTAACATACGCACGTGACCTCACCGGTTTATCATGTTGACGTCATAAATAAACTATTAACAATCGGGGTTTCACATTGCTACGCCTATAGAATGGCACGGCAACACGTACAGAGCAGTTTCGCGAAGATTGGACGAGGGACAATTTGTCCCAAGGACAAATTGTCCACAGGACAAATTGTCCCCCGGGCAAATTGTCCCAGGACAAATATTCCCCAGGACAAATTCTCCCACGACAAATTGTCCCCAGGACAAATTGTCCCCAGGACAAATTGTCCCAGGACAAATTGTCCCAGTTTGTCCCCAGGACAAATTGTCTCAGGACAAATTGTCTTCAGGACAAATTGTCCCAGGAAAAATTGTCCCAGGACCAATTGTCCCAGGAAAATTGTCTCCAGTACAAATTGTCCCAGGACAAATTGTCCCCAGGACAAATTGTCCCAGGACAAATTGTCCCAGTTTGTCCTTAGGACAAATTGTCCCAGGACAAATTGTCTCAGGACAAATTGTCTTCAGGACAAATTGTCCCCAGGACAAATTGTCCGAGGAGAAATTGTCTCAGGACCAATTGTCCCAGGACAATTCTCCCCAGGACAAATTGTCTTGGGACAATTTGTCTTGGGACAATTTGTCCTGGGGACAATTTGTCCCGGGACAATTTGTCCTGGGGACAATTTGTCCTAAGACAAATTTTCCTGGGACAATTTGTCCTGGGGACAATTTTTCCTTGTTTCAATGTGTCGAGGAACAATTTGTCATGGGGACAATTTGTCCTGGGACAATTTGTCCTGGGGACAATTTGTCCTGGGACAATTTGTCCTTGTGACAATTTGTCCTGGGACAGTTTTTCCGGGAAAAGGTAGAACCTTCGCTCGATGCGAAGGTAGAACCTTCATTCGTTGTGAAGTTACAACATACACTCCTAGCGAAGGTAGAACTTTCACTTGTTGAGATTAAATGCTGCATTAATTCCGAATAAATGCCGCATTAATTCCGAAGTCTCACTAATATCAAACTACTTATATTGGAGGTCTCACTAGTATCAAACTACCTATACTGGGGGTCTCACTAATATCAATTTTCCTATATTTGAGGTCTTAATAGTATCAACCCTACAACTACTGCAACTACTACAACTACTGCAACTAGTACAACTACTGCAACTACTGCAAGTACTGCAACTACTACAACTACTACAACGGCTACAACGACTACAACGACTACAACGGCTACAAAGACTACAACGGCTACAACTACTACAACGACTACAACGGCTACAACGGCTACGACGGCTACAACTCCTACAACGACTACAAGGACTACAACGGCTACAACGGCTACAACGGCTACAACGACTACAACGGCTACAAAGGCTACTACGGCTACAACGGCTACAACGACTACAACGGCTACAACGGCTACAACGGCTACAACGACTACAACGGCTACAACGACTACAACGACTACAAAGGCTACAACGACTACAAAGGCTACAACGACTACAACTACTACAACAACTACAACTACTGCAACTACTGCAACTACTACAACTACTACAACTACTACAACTGCTGCAACTACTACAACTACTACAACTACTACAACTACTACAACTATTACAACTACTACAACTACTACAACTACTACAACTACTCCAACTACTGCAACTACTGCAATGACTGCAACGACTGCAACTACTGCAACTACTACAACTACTACAACTACTACAACTACCCAAACTACTGCAACTACTGCAATGACTGCAACGACTGCAGCTGCTACAACTACTGCAACTACTGCAACTACTGCAACTACTGCAACTACTGCAACTACTACAACTACTACAACTACTACAACTACTACAACTACTGCAACTACTGCAATCACTGCAACTACTACCACTACTGCAACTACTGAAACTACTACAACTACTACAACTACTACAAATACTGCAACTACTGCAACTACTGCAACTACTACAACTACTACAACTACTACCACTACTGCAACTACTGCAACTACTACAACTACTACAACTACTACAACTACTACAACTACTGCAACTACTACAACTACTACAACTACTACAACTACTACAACTACTGCAACTACTGCAACTACTACAACAACTGCAACCACTGCAACTACTACAACTACTGCAATGACTGCTACGACTGAAACTACTGCAACTACTGCAACTACTGCAACTACTCCAACTACTGCAACTACTTCAACTACTGCAACTACTACAACTACTGCAACTACTGCAACTACTGCATCTACTGCAACTACTACAACAACTGCAACTACTGCAACTACTACAACAACTGCAACTACAGCAACTACTGCATCTACTGCAACTACTGCATCTACTACAACTACTGCAACTACTACAACTACTACAACTACTACAACTACTGCAACTACTGCAATCACGGCAACTACTACCACTACTGCAACTACTGAAACTACTACAACTACTACAACTACTACAAATACTGCAACTACTGCAACTACTGCAACTACTACATTTACTACAACTACTACCACTACTGCAACTACTGAAACTACTACAACTACTACAACTACTACAACTACTGCAACTACTACAACTACTGCAATGACTGCAACTACTGCAACTACTACAACTACTACAACTACTGCAATGACTGCAACGACTGCAACTACTACAACTACTACAACTACTGCAACTACTGCAACTACTACAACTACTGCAACTACTGCAACTACTACAACTACTACAACTACTGCAACTACTGCAATGACTGCAACTACTACAACTACTGCAACTACTGCAACTACTGCAACTACTACAACTACTGCAACTACTACAACTACTGCAACTACTACAACTACTGCAACTACTGCAACTACTGCAACTACTACAACAACTGCAACTACAGCAACTACTGCATCTACTGCAACTACTGCATCTACTGCAATCACTGCAACTACTACAACTACTGCAACTACTACAACTACTGCAACTACTACAACTACTGCAACTACTGCAACTACTGCATCTACTGCAACTACTGCAACTACTACAACTACTGCAACTACTACAACTACTGCAACTACTGCAATGACTGCAACGACTGCAACTACTACAACTACTGCAACTACTACAACTACTGCAACTACTACAACTACTGCAACTACTGCAACTACTGCAACTACTACAACAACTGCAACTACAGCAACTACTGCATCTACTGCAACTACTGCATCTACTGCAATCACTGCAACTACTACAACTACTGCAACTACTACAACTACTGCAACTACTACAACTACTGCAACTACTGCAACTACTGCATCTACTGCAACTACTGCAACTACTACAACTACTGCAATGACTGCTACGACTGAAACTACTGCAACTACTGCAACTATTGCAACTACTCCAACTACTGCAACTACTTCAACTACTGCAACTACTACAACAACTGCAACCACTGCAATGCCTGCAATGACTGCAACTACTGCAACTACTGCAACTACTGCATCTACTGCAACTACTGCAACTACTACCACTACTGCAACTACTGAAACTACTGCAACTACTGCAACTACTACAACTACTGCAACTACTTCAACTACTGCAACTACTACAACTACTGCAACTACTACAACTACTGCATCTACTGCAACTACTGCAACTACTGCAACTACTGCAACTACTACAACTACTGCAACTACTACAACTACTGCAACTACTACAACTACTACAACTACTACAACTACTGCAACTACTGCAACTACTGCAACTACTACAACTACTGCAACTACTACAACTACTGCAACTACTGCAACTACTGCAATGACTGCAACTACTGCAACTACTACAACTACTACAACTACTACAACTACTACAACTACTGCAACTACTGCAACTACTACAACTACTGCAACTACTACAACTACTGCAACTACTACAACTACTACAACTACTACAACTACTGCAACTACTGCAACTACTGCAACTACTACAACTACTGCAACTACTACAACTACTGCAACTACTGCAATCACTGCAACTACTACAACTACTGCAACTACTACAACTACTACAACTACTACAAATACTACAACTACTGCAACTACTACAACTACTGCAACTACTGCAACTACTGCAACTACTACAACTACTGCAACTACTACAACTACTACAACTACTACAACTACTACAACTACTGCAACTACTGCAACTACTGAAACTACTACAACTACTACAACTACTACAACTACTTCAACTACTGCAACTACTGCAACTACTACAACTACTGCAACTACTACAACTACTACAACTACTACAACTACTACAACTACTGCAACTACTGCAACTACTACAACAACTGCAACCACTGCAACTACTACAACTACTGCAATGACTGCTACGACTGAAACTACTGCAACTACTGCAACTACTGCAACTACTCCAACTACTGCAACTACTTCAACTACTGCAACTACTACAACTACTGCAACTACTGCAACTACTGCATCTACAGCAACTACTACAACAACTGCAACTACTGCAACTACTACAACAACTGCAACTACAGCAACTACTGCATCTACTGCAACTACTGCATCTACTACAACTACTGCAACTACTACAACTACTACAACTACTACAACTACTGCAACTACTGCAATCACGGCAACTACTACCACTACTGCAACTACTGAAACTACTACAACTACTACAACTACTACAAATACTGCAACTACTGCAACTACTGCAACTACTACATTTACTACAACTACTACCACTACTGCAACTACTGAAACTACTACAACTACTACAACTACTACAACTACTGCAACTACTACAACTACTGCAATGACTGCAACTACTGCAACTACTACAACTACTACAACTACTGCAATGACTGCAACGACTGCAACTACTACAACTACTACAACTACTGCAACTACTGCAACTACTACAACTACTGCAACTACTGCAACTACTACAACTACTACAACTACTGCAACTACTGCAATGACTGCAACTACTACAACTACTGCAACTACTGCAACTACTGCAACTACTACAACTACTGCAACTACTACAACTACTGCAACTACTACAACTACTGCAACTACTGCAACTACTGCAACTACTGCAACTACTACAACAACTGCAACTACAGCAACTACTGCATCTACTGCAACTACTGCATCTACTGCAATCACTGCAACTACTACAACTACTGCAACTACTACAACTACTGCAACTACTACAACTACTGCAACTACTGCAACTACTGCATCTACTGCAACTACTGCAACTACTACAACTACTGCAACTACTACAACTACTGCAACTACTGCAATGACTGCAACGACTGCAACTACTACAACTACTGCAACTACTACAACTACTGCAACTACTACAACTACTGCAACTACTGCAACTACTGCAACTACTACAACAACTGCAACTACAGCAACTACTGCATCTACTGCAACTACTGCATCTACTGCAATCACTGCAACTACTACAACTACTGCAACTACTACAACTACTGCAACTACTACAACTACTGCAACTACTGCAACTACTGCATCTACTGCAACTACTGCAACTACTACAACTACTGCAATGACTGCTACGACTGAAACTACTGCAACTACTGCAACTATTGAAACTACTCCAACTACTGCAACTACTTCAACTACTGCAACTACTACAACAACTGCAACCACTGCAATGCCTGCAATGACTGCAACTACTGCAACTACTGCAACTACTGCATCTACTGCAACTACTGCAACTACTACCACTACTGCAACTACTGAAACTACTGCAACTACTGCAACTACTACAACTACTGCAACTACTTCAACTACTGCAACTACTACAACTACTGCAACTACTACAACTACTGCATCTACTGCAACTACTGCAACTACTGCAACTACTGCAACTACTACAACTACTGCAACTACTACAACTACTGCAACTACTACAACTACTACAACTACTACAACTACTGCAACTACTGCAACTACTGCAACTACTACAACTACTGCAACTACTACAACTACTGCAACTACTGCAACTACTGCAATGACTGCAACTACTGCAACTACTACAACTACTACAACTACTACAACTACTACAACTACTACAAATACTACAACTACTGCAACTACTTCAACTACTGCAACTACTACAACTACTGCAACTACTACAACTACTGCATCTACTGCAACTACTGCAACTACTGCAACTACTGCAACTACTACAACTACTGCAACTACTACAACTACTGCATCTACTGCAACTACTGCAACTACTGCAACTACTGCAACTACTACAACTACTGCAACTACTACAACTACTGCAACTACTACAACTACTACAACTACTACAACTACTGCAACTACTGCAACTACTGCAACTACTACAACTACTGCAACTACTACAACTACTGCAACTACTGCAATCACTGCAACTACTACAACTACTGCAACTACTACAACTACTACAACTACTACAAATACTACAACTACTGCAACTACTACAACTACTGCAACTACTGCAACTACTGCAACTACTACAACTACTGCAACTACTACAACTACTACAACTACTACAACTACTACAACTACTGCAACTACTGCAACTACTGAAACTACTACAACTACTACAACTACTACAACTACTTCAACTACTGCAACTACTGCAACTACTACAACTACTGCAACTACTACAACTACTACAACTACTACAACTACTGCAACTACTGCAAGTACTGCAATCACTGCAACTACTATCACTACTGCAACTACTGAAACTACTGCAACTACTGCAACTACTACAACTACTGCAACTACTGCAACTACTGCAACTACTGCAACTACTACAACTACTGCAACTACTACAACTACTACAACTACTACAACTACTGCAACTACTGCAAGTACTGCAATCACTGCAACTACTATCACTACTGCAACTACTGCAACTACTGCAACTACTGCAACTACTACAACTACTGCAACTACTACAACTACTACAACTACTACAACTACTGCAACTACTGCAAGTACTGCAATCACTGCAACTACTATCACTACTGCAACTACTGAAACTACTGCAACTACTGCAACTACTACAACTACTGCAACTACTGCAACTACTGCAACTACTGCAACTACTACAACTACTGCAACTACTACAACTACTACAACTACTACAACTACTGCAACTACTGCAAGTACTGCAATCACTGCAACTACTATCACTACTGCAACTACTGAAACTACTGCAACTACTGCAACTACTACAACTACTGCAACTACTGCAACTACTACAACAACTGAAACCACTGCAATGACTGCAATGACTGCAACTACTACAACTACTGCAACTACAGCAATGACTGCAACGACTGCAACTACTACAACTACTGTATCTGCAACTACTGCAACTACTGCAACTACTGCAACTACTGCAACTACTACAACAACTGCAATGACTGCAACGACTGAAACTACTACAACTACTGCATCTACTGCAACTACTGCAACTACTGCAACTACTGCAACTACTACGACTACTGCAACTACTACAACTACTGCAACTACTACAACAACTGCAACAACTGCAACTACTACAACTACTGCAATGACTGCAACGACTGAAACTACTGCAACTACTACGACTACTACAACTACTGCAATGACTGCAACGACTGAAACTATTACAACTACTACAACTACTGCAACTACTCCAACTACTGCAACTACTTCAACTACTGCAACTACTACAACTACTGCAACTACTACAACTACTACAACTACTGCAACTACTGCAATGACTGCAACTGCAACTAGTGCAATCGCTGCAACTACTACATCTACTGCAACTACTCCAACTACTGCAACTACTGCAACTACTGCAACTACTACAACTACTACAACTACTACAACTACTACAACTACTGCAACTACTGCAATGACTGCAACTGCAACTACTGCAATCACTGCAACTACTACAACTACTGCAACTACTGCAACTACTGCAACTACTGCAACTACTACAACTACTGCATCTACTGCAACTACTGCAATGACTGAAACTACTGCAACTACTACATCTACTGCAACTACTCCAACTACTGCAACTACTACAACTACTAAAACTACTGCAACTACTACAACTACTGCATCTACTGCAACTACTGCAATGACTGAAACTACTGCAACTACTACATCTACTGCAACTACTCCAACTACTGCAACTACTACAACTACTAAAACTACTACAACTACTACGACTACTACAACTACTGCAACTACTGCAACTACTGCAATGACTGCAACTGCAACTACTGCAACTACTACAACTACTGCAATCACTGCAACTACTACAACTACTGCAACTACTGCAACTACTACAACTACTGCAACTACTACAACTACTACAACTACTACAACTACTGCATCTACTGCAACTACTGCAATGACTGAAACTACTGCAACTACTACATCTACTACAACTACTACAACTACTGCATCTACTTTAACTACTACAACTACTGCAACTACTACAACTACTACAACTACTGCAATGACTGCAACGACTGCAGCTGCTACAACTACTCCAACTACTGCAATGACTGCAACTACTGCAATGACTGCAACTACTGCAACTACTACAACTACTGCAATGACTGCAACTACTACAACCACTAGAACTACTACAACTACTGCAACTACTGCAATGACTGCAACGACTGCAACTACTACAACTACTGCAACTACTACAACTACTGCAACTACTACAACTACTGCAACTACTGCAACTACTGCAACTACTACAACTACTGCAACTACTGCAACTACTACAACATGTGCAACTACAGCAACTACTGCATCAACTGCAACTACTGCATCTACTGCAACTACTGCAACTACTGCAATCACTGCAACTACTACAACTACTGCAACTACTACAACTACTGCATCTACTGCAACTACTGCAACTACTACAACTACTGCAACCACTGCAACTACTGCAACTACTGCAACTACTGCAACTACTACAACTACTGCAACTACTACAACAACTGCAACTACTACAACAACTGCAACCACTGCAACTACTGCAACTACTGCAACTACTGCAACTACTCCAACTACTGCAACTACTTCAACTACTGCAACTACTACAACTACTGCAACTACTACAACAACTGCAACCACTGCAACTACTACAACTACTGCGATGACTGCAACGACTGAAACTACTGCAACTACTGC
The DNA here is from genome assembly GCF_947507565.1 of Oscarella lobularis. NCBI lineage: Eukaryota > Metazoa > Porifera > Homoscleromorpha > Homosclerophorida > Oscarellidae > Oscarella > Oscarella lobularis. Next base: position 2,263,542 of record NC_089192.1, on the reverse strand, counting down.
AACTACTACAACTACTGCAACTACTACAACTACTACAACTACTACAACTACTGCAACTACTGCAACTACTGCAATCACTGCAATCACTGCAGTTACTACAACTACTGCAACTACTACAACTACTGCATCTACTGCAACTACTGCAACTACTGCAACTACTGCAACTACTACAACTACTGCAACTACTACAACAACTGCAACTACTACAACAACTGCAACCACTGCAACTACTGCAACTACTGCAACTACTCCAACTACTCCAACTACTGCAACTACTTCAACTACTGCAACTACTACAACTACTGCAACTACTACAACAACTGCAACCACTGCAACTACTACAACTACTGCGATGACTGCAACGACTGAAACTACTGCAACTACTGCAACTACTACAACTACTGCAACTACTGCAACTACTGCAATGACTGCAACTACTGCAACTACTACAACTACTACAACTACTACAACTACTACAACTACTGCAACTACTGCAACTACTGCAACTACTACAACTACTGCAACTACTGCAATCACTGCAACTACTACAACTACTACAACAACTGCAACCACTGCAATGACTGCAATGACTGCAACTACTACAACTACTGCAACTACAGCAATGACTGCAACGACTGCAACTACTACAACTACTGCAACTACTACAACTACTGCATCTACTGCAACTACTGCAACTACTGCAACTACTGCAACTACTACAACAACTGCAACTACAGCAACTACTGCATGTACTGCAACTACTGCATCTACTACAACTACTGCAACTACTCCAACTACTGCAACTACTTCAACTACTGCAACTACTGCAACTACTCCAACTACTACAACTACTGCAACTACTGCAACTACTACAACTACTGCAACTACTACAACTACTGCAACTACTACAACAACTGCAACAACTGCAACTACTACAACTACTGCAATGACTGCAACGACTGAAACTACTGCAACTACTGCAACTACTACAACTACTGCAACTACTACAACTACTACAACTACTACAACTACTGCAACTACTGCAACTACTACAACTACTACAACTACTGCAACTACTACAACTACTACAACTACTACAACTACTACAACTACTACAACTACTGCAACTACTGCAACTACTGCAACTACTACAACTACTGCAACTACTACAACTACTACAACTACTGCAACTACTGCAATCACTGCAACTACTACAACTACTGCAACTACTACAACTACTACAACTACTACAAATACTACAACTACTGCAACTACTACAACTACTGCAACTACTGCAACTACTGCAACTACTACAACTACTGCAACTACTACAACTACTACAACTACTACAACTACTACAACTACTGCAACTACTGCAACTACTGAAACTACTACAACTACTACAACTACTACAACTACTTACACTACTGCAACTACTGCAATCACTGCAACTACTGCAACTACTACAACAACTGAAACCACTGCAATGACTGCAATGACTGCAACTACTACAACTACTGCAACTACAGCAATGACTGCAACGACTGCAACTACTACAACTACTGTATCTGCAACTACTGCAACTACTGCAACTACTACGACTACTGCAACTACTACAACTACTGCAACTACTACAACAACTGCAACAACTGCAACTACTACAACTACTGCAATGACTGCAACGACTGAAACTACTGCAACTACTACGACTACTACAACTACTGCAACTACTCCAACTACTGCAACTACTTCAACTACTGCAACTACTACAACTACTGCAACTACTACAACTACTACAACTACTGCAACTACTGCAATGACTGCAACTGCAACTAGTGCAATCGCTGCAACTACTACAACTACTGCAACTACTGCAACTACTGCAATGACTGAAACTACTGCAACTACTACATCTACTGCAACTACTCCAACTACTGCAACTACTGCAACTACTGCAACTACTACAACTACTACAACTACTACAACTACTACAACTACTGCAACTACTGCAATGACTGCAACTGCAACTACTGCAATCACTGCAACTACTACAACTACTGCAACTACTGCAACTACTGCAACTACTGCAACTACTACAACTACTGCATCTACTGCAACTACTGCAATGACTGAAACTACTGCAACTACTACATCTACTGCAACTACTCCAACTACTGCAACTACTACAACTACTAAAACTACTGCAACTACTACAACTACTGCATCTACTGCAACTACTGCAATGACTGAAACTACTGCAACTACTACATCTACTGCAACTACTCCAACTACTGCAACTACTACAACTACTAAAACTACTACAACTACTACGACTACTACAACTACTGCAACTACTGCAACTACTGCAATGACTGCAACTGCAACTACTGCAACTACTACAACTACTGCAATCACTGCAACTACTACAACTACTGCAACTACTGCAACTACTACAACTACTGCAACTACTACAACTACTACAACTACTACAACTACTGCATCTACTGCAACTACTGCAATGACTGAAACTACTGCAACTACTACATCTACTACAACTACTACAACTACTGCAACTACTACAACTACTACAACTACTGCAATGACTGCAACGACTGCAGCTGCTACAACTACTCCAACTACTGCAATGACTGCAACTACTGCAATGACTGCAACTACTGCAACTACTACAACTACTACAACTACTGCAATGACTGCAACTACTACAACCACTAGAACTACTACAACTACTGCAACTACTGCAATGACTGCAACGACTGCAACTACTACAACTACTGCAACTACTACAACTACTGCAACTACTACAACTACTGCAACTACTGCAACTACTGCAACTACTACAACTACTGCAACTACTGCAACTACTACAACATGTGCAACTACAGCAACTACTGCATCTACTGCAACTAATGCATCTACTGCAACTACTGCAACTACTGCAATCACTGCAACTACTACAACTACTGCAACTACTACAACTACTGCATCTACTGCAACTACTGCAACTACTACAACTACTGCATCTACTGCAACTACTGCAACTACTGCAACTACTGCAACTACTACAACTACTGCAACTACTACAACAACTGCAACTACTACAACAACTGCAACCACTGCAACTACTGCAACTACTGCAACTACTGCAACTACTCCAACTACTGCAACTACTTCAACTACTGCAACTACTACAACTACTGCAACTACTACAACAACTGCAACCACTGCAACTACTACAACTACTGCGATGACTGCAACGACTGAAACTACTGCAACTACTGCAACTACTACAACTACTGCAACTACTGCAACTACTGCAATGACTGCAACTACTGCAACTACTACAACTACTACAACTACTACAACTACTGCAATCACTGCAACTACTACCACTACTGCAACTACTGAAACTACTACAACTACTACAACTACTACAACTACTGCAACTACTGCAACTACTGCAACTACTACAACTACTACAACTACTGCAACTACTGCAACTACTACAACTACTACAACTACTACAACTACTGCAACTACTACAACTACTACAACTACTACAACTACCCAAACTACTGCAACTACTACAACTACTGCAATGACTGCAACGACTGAAACTACTACAACTACTGCAACTACTGCAACTACTACAACATGTGCAACTACAGCAACTACTGCATCTACTGCAACTACTGCATCTACTGCAACTACTGCAACTACTGCAATCACTGCAACTACTACAACTACTGCAACTACTACAACTACTGCATCTACTGCAACTACTGCAACTACTACAACTACTGCATCTACTGCAACTACTGCAACTACTGCAACTACTGCAACTACTACAACTACTGCAACTACTACAACAACTGCAACTACTACAACAACTGCAACCACTGCAACTACTGCAACTACTGCAACTACTGCAACTACTCCAACTACTGCAACTACTTCAACTACTGCAACTACTACAACTACTGCAACTACTACAACAACTGCAACCACTGCAACTACTACAACTACTGCGATGACTGCAACGACTGAAACTACTGCAACTACTGCAACTACTACAACTACTGCAACTACTGCAACTACTGCAATGACTGCAACTACTGCAACTACTGCAACTACTACAACTACTACAACTACTACAACTACTACAACTACTGCAACTACTGCAATGACTGCAACTGCAACTACTGCAATCACTGCAACTACTACAACTACTGCAACTACTGCAACTACTGCAACTACTGCAACTACTACAACTACTGCATCTACTGCAACTACTGCAATGACTGAAACTACTGCAACTACTACATCTACTGCAACTACTCCAACTACTGCAACTACTACAACTACTAAAACTACTGCAACTACTACAACTACTGCATCTACTGCAACTACTGCAATGACTGAAACTACTGCAACTACTACATCTACTGCAACTACTCCAACTACTGCAACTACTACAACTACTAAAACTACTACAACTACTACGACTACTACAACTACTGCAACTACTGCAACTACTGCAATGACTGCAACTGCAACTACTGCAACTACTACAACTACTGCAATCACTGCAACTACTACAACTACTGCAACTACTGCAACTACTACAACTACTGCAACTACTACAACTACTACAACTACTACAACTACTGCATCTACTGCAACTACTGCAATGACTGAAACTACTGCAACTACTACATCTACTACAACTACTACAACTACTGCAACTACTACAACTACTACAACTACTGCAATGACTGCAACGACTGCAGCTGCTACAACTACTCCAACTACTGCAATGACTGCAACTACTGCAATGACTGCAACTACTGCAACTACTACAACTACTACAACTACTGCAATGACTGCAACTACTACAACCACTAGAACTACTACAACTACTGCAACTACTGCAATGACTGCAACGACTGCAACTACTACAACTACTGCAACTACTACAACTACTGCAACTACTACAACTACTGCAACTACTGCAACTACTGCAACTACTACAACTACTGCAACTACTGCAACTACTACAACATGTGCAACTACAGCAACTACTGCATCTACTGCAACTACTGCATCTACTGCAACTACTGCAACTACTGCAATCACTGCAACTACTACAACTACTGCAACTACTACAACTACTGCATCTACTGCAACTACTGCAACTACTACAACTACTGCATCTACTGCAACTACTGCAACTACTGCAACTACTGCAACTACTACAACTACTGCAACTACTACAACAACTGCAACTACTACAACAACTGCAACCACTGCAACTACTGCAACTACTGCAACTACTGCAACTACTCCAACTACTGCAACTACTTCAACTACTGCAACTACTACAACTACTGCAACTACTACAACAACTGCAACCACTGCAACTACTACAACTACTGCGATGACTGCAACGACTGAAACTACTGCAACTACTGCAACTACTACAACTACTGCAACTACTGCAACTACTGCAATGACTGCAACTACTGCAACTACTACAACTACTACAACTACTACAACTACTGCAATCACTGCAACTACTACCACTACTGCAACTACTGAAACTACTACAACTACTACAACTACTACAACTACTGCAACTACTGCAACTACTGCAACTACTACAACTACTACAACTACTGCAACTACTGCAACTACTACAACTACTACAACTACTACAACTACTGCAACTACTACAACTACTACAACTACTACAACTACCCAAACTACTGCAACTACTACAACTACTGCAATGACTGCAACGACTGAAACTACTACAACTACTGCAACTACTGCAACTACTACAACATGTGCAACTACAGCAACTACTGCATCTACTGCAACTACTGCATCTACTGCAACTACTGCAACTACTGCAATCACTGCAACTACTACAACTACTGCAACTACTACAACTACTGCATCTACTGCAACTACTGCAACTACTACAACTACTGCATCTACTGCAACTACTGCAACTACTGCAACTACTGCAACTACTACAACTACTGCAACTACTACAACAACTGCAACTACTACAACAACTGCAACCACTGCAACTACTGCAACTACTGCAACTACTGCAACTACTCCAACTACTGCAACTACTTCAACTACTGCAACTACTACAACTACTGCAACTACTACAACAACTGCAACCACTGCAACTACTACAACTACTGCGATGACTGCAACGACTGAAACTACTGCAACTACTGCAACTACTACAACTACTGCAACTACTGCAACTACTGCAATGACTGCAACTACTGCAACTACTACAACTACTACAACTACTACAACTACTGCAATCACTGCAACTACTACCACTACTGCAACTACTGAAACTACTACAACTACTACAACTACTACAACTACTGCAACTACTGCAACTACTGCAACTACTACAACTACTACAACTACTGCAACTACTGCAACTACTACAACTACTACAACTACTACAACTACTGCAACTACTACAACTACTACAACTACTACAACTACCCAAACTACTGCAACTACTACAACTACTGCAATGACTGCAACGACTGAAACTACTGCAACTACTGCAACTACTACAACTACTGCAACTACTACAACTACTACAACTGCTACAACTACTGCAACTACTGCAACTACTGCAATGACTGCAATGACTGCAACTGCAACTACTGCAACTACTACAACTACTGCAATCACTGCAACTACTACAACTACTGCAACTACTACAACTACTACAACTACTACAACTACTACAACTACTGCAACTACTGCAACTACTGCAATGACTGCAACTGCAACTACTGCAACTACTACAACTACTGCAATCATTGCAACTACTACAACTACTGCAACTACTGCAACTACTGCAATGACTGCAACGACTGAAACTACTGCAACTACTGCAACTACTACAACAACTGCAACTACTGCAACTACTACAACTACTGCAACTACTGAAATGACTGCAATGACTGCAACTACTACAACTACTGCAACTACTGCAACTACTGCAATGACTGCAACGACTGAAACTACTGCAACTACTGCAACTACTACAACTACTGCAATGACTGCAACGACTGAAACTACTGCAACTACTGCAACTACTACAACTACTGCAACTACTACAACTACTACAACTACTACAACTACTGCAACTACTGCAACTACTGCAATGACTGCAACTGCAACTACTGCAACTACTACAACTACTGCAATCACTGCAACTACTACAACTACTGCAACTACTGCAACTACTACAACTACTGCAACCACTACAACTACTGCAACTACTACAACAACTGCAACTACAGCAACTACTGCATCTACTGCAACTGCTGCTACAACTGCAACTACAGCAACTACTACAACTACTGCATCTACTGATCATTTTTCCTTCCTTCCCACTCGTGTCCCTTGCGCGTATCCTTCTTCCTTACACCCTTACGCATCTAAAGAAACAAATTAGAGACTCCTCAATAACTAAAATTCTACCTACATCACATACCTTTGTTCCCTCGATAATCGTCCTCCCCTCCTTATTGCTTTTCATTCCTTCCCACTCGCGTCCCTTGCTCGCATCCTTCCTCCTTACACTCTTACACATCTAAAAAAAACGAATTAGAGACCCCTCAATAGTAAAACTCTGCCTACATCAGATACCTTTGCTCCCTCGATATTCGTCCTTCCTCCTGATCACTTTTCCGTCCTTCCCACTAGCGTCCCTTGTTCATATCCTTCTTCCTTACACTCTTCCACATCTAGAAAACGAATTAGAAACTCCTTAATTGCTAAAACTCTACCTCCATCCCATACCGTCGATCCCTTGATATTCCTTCTTCTTCTTGATCGCTTGTTCCTTCTTCTACCTCGCGTCCCTTGCTCTTTTCCTCGTTTCTCCCATTCCTATGCACCTAGTAAAACTAATGAGAAACCATCCAACATCTAAAACTCTACCTCCATCCCATACCGTCGATCCCTTGACATTCCTTCTCCTTCTTTATCGCTCGTTCCTACTTCTCCCTCGCGTCCCTCGCTCGTATCCTCGTCCTTCCCATTCCTATGAGCCTAAAACAACCAATTAGAAATAATTCAACATTGCATTCAAATGAAAGCCTGTGCATTCAATTGAAAGCCTGTGCATTTAAATGAGAGCCTGTGCTTTCAATTGAGAGCCTCTGCACTTACCTGAGGCCCTGTGGATTCAAATAAAAGCCTGTGCATTCAAATGAAAGCCTGTGCATTCAAATGAAAGCATGTGCATTCAAATGAAAGCCTGTGATTTCAAATGAAAGCCTGTGCATTCAAATGAAAGCCTGTGCATTCAAAGGAAAGCATGTGCATTCAAATGAAAGCCTGTGATTTCAAATGAAAGCCTGTGCATTCAAATGAAAGCATGTGCATTCAAATGAAAGCATGTGCATCCAAATGAAAGCCTGTGATTTCAAATGAAAGACTGTGCATTCAAATGAAAGCCTGTGCATTCAAAGGAAAGCATGTGCATTGAAATGAAATCCTGTGCATTCAAATGAGAGCCTGTGAACTCAAATGAAAGAATGTGGATTCAAATGAAAGCATGTGCATTCAAATGAAAGCCTGTGCATTCAAATGAAAGCCTGTGCAATCAAATGAAAACATGTGCATTCAAATAAATGCCTGTGCATTCAAATGAAAGCCTGTGCATTCAAATGAAAGCATGTGCATTCAATTGAAAGCCTGTGCATTCAAATGTAAGCCTGTGCATACAAATGAAAGCCTGTGCATTCAAATGAAAACATGTGCATTCAAATAAAAGCCTGTGCATTCAAATGAAAGATTGTGCATTCAAATTAAAGCATGTGCATTGAATGAAAGCCTGTGCATTCAATTGAAAGCCTGTGCATTCAAATGAAAGCCTGTGCATTCAAATGAAAGCACGTTCATTCAAATGAAAGCTTGTGTATTCAAATGAAAGCCTGTGCTTTCAAATGAAAGACTGTGCATTCAAATGAAAGCCTGTGCATTCAAATGAAAGCCTGTGCATTCAAATGTAAGCCTGTGCATTCAAATGAAAGCCTGTGCATTCAAATGAAAGCCTGTGCATTCAAATGAAAGCATGTGCATTCAAATGAAAACATGTGCATTCAACTAAAAGCCTGTGCATTCAAATGAAAGCCTGTGCATTCAAATTAAAGCATGTGCATTGAATGAAAGCCTGTGCATTCAATTGAAAGCCTGTGCATTCAAATGAAAGCCTGTGCATTCAAATGAAAGACTGTGAATTCAAATGAAAGCCTGTGCATTCAATTGAGAGCCTGTGCACTTACTTGAGGCCCTGTGGATTCAAATGAAGACATGTGCATTCAAATAAAAGCCTGTGCATTCAAATGAAAGCATGTGCATTCAAATGAAAGCCTGTGCATTCAATTGAGAGCCTGTGCACTTACTTGAGGCCTTGTGGATTCAAATGAAAACATGTGCATTCAAATAAAAGCCTGTGCATTCAAATGAAAGCATGTGCATTCAAATGAAAGCATGTGCATACAAATGAAAGCCTGTTCATCCAATTGAAAGCCTGTGCATTCAATTGAATGCATGTGCATACAAATGAAAGCCTGTGCATTGAAATGAAAGCCTGTGCATTCAAATGAAAGCCTGTGCATTCAAATGAAAGCCTGTGCATTCAAATGAAAGCCTGAGCATTCAAATGAAAGCCTGTGCATTCAAATGAAAGCCTGTGTATTCAAATGAAAGCCTGTGAATTCAAATGTAACAATGTGCTTTCAAATGAAAGCCTGTGCATTCAAATGAAAGCTTGTGAATTCAAATGTAACCCTGTGCATTCAAATGAAAGCCTGTGCATTCAAATGAAAGCCTGTGCATTCAATTGAGAGCCTGTGCACTTACTTGAGAATGAGAATGAGAATTCGAATTCGAAGGCAATTGCGAATTCGAATTCGAAGGCGAATTCGAATTCGAAGGCGAATGCGAACTCGAAGGCGAAGGCGAATGCGAATTCGAATTCGAATTCGAAGGCAAATGCGAATTCGAATTCGAAGGCGAATTCAAGTTCGGAGGCGAATGCGAATTCGAATTCGAAGGCCAATGCGAATTCGAATTCGAAGGCGAATGCGAATTCGAATTCGAATTCGAAGGCAAATGCGAATTCGATTTCGTAGGCGAATTCAAGTTCGAAGGCGAATGCGAATTCGAATTTGAATTCGAAGGCGGATTCGAGTTCGAAGGCGAATGCGAATTCGAATTCGAACTCGAATTCGCATTCTCACTAGTATCAATATACCTGTATTGGAGGTCTCACTAGTATCAAACTACCTATATTGGAGGTCTCACTAGTATCAAACTACATATAGTGGAGGTCCCACTAGTATCAAACTACTTATATTGGAGGTCTCACTAATATCAAACTACCTATATTGGAGGTCTCACTAGTATCAAACTACCTATATTGGAGGTCTCACTAATATCAAAATTGGAGGTCTCACTAGTATCTAACTACCTATATTGGAGGTCTCACTAGTAGTATCAAACTACCTATATTGGAGGTCTCACTAGTATCAAATTACCTATCTTGGGGGTCTCACTAGTATCAAACTACCTATAATTGGAGGTCTTACTAATATCAAACTACCTATATTGGAGGTCTCACTAGTATCGATGCATCTCCCTTCGTTTCTATAGAACGATGAGTGATGCATCTCCCTTCGTTTCTATGGAGCGATGAGTGATGCATCTCCCTTCGTTTCTATAGAACGATGAGTGATGCATCTGCCTCTGTTTCTATAGAACGATGAGTGATGCATAACCTTTTGTTTCTATTGAACGATGAGTGATGCATCTCCCTTCGCTTTTATAGAACGATGAGTGATGCGTCTGTATGACTACGAGACAATAGGGTGAGGCCCCTTTGGGGGTACAGCATCGCTAGGGCCATGGCGTTTTAGCTCGCAGCTGGCGTTTCGAACATTGCGTGCTCGTATAATTCCACTCACAACGAAACCTACCTTTTATCTTTCCCATGTGCCTCGGAGTAAAGAATTCGACTTACGACGGGCGAGAGACGGGCGGCCAAAGGGAGATGGATAAATTCGACTCTAGGGCGACGGGGAAGACTTGAGGCGCCTCAAAAGCCCTGTCAAAATGTAGGCATTTAGTGCACCGTCACACAGAATAATGCAGACGGGTCGCGAGCTTTATGTTACCCTTCGCAATGCGAAAATCCGTTCGCAGGACCCGTTAGGGAGCCTCACTTTTTCGAAAAAGGCAGCATGTAGAGAAGCTGCTTTGGAAGGCCAATCCGCATGAGTGAAGCGCGCCTTGCGAAAATACTCAGTCAAAACGTTTGCCTTTTCTTACAGCATTACCCGGATAAGTACACAAAGTATAAATATGTATTATTATCACGCGACCACGTGGAAGAAACATGAATAAATTTATTTCAATCATCCACTTCCTCGCACGTACGTCACACGACAGTGCAATGGGATTCAAGGAACTCGTTTGGCGACAATTGTTTTCACTCGATTCTTTGAACGGATGGCTGCAAACCAATAGACCTAACCGTAAAATCTAGTGTCACCTAAAAAAACGAATACAACTACAACAACAACAGCCCATTACATATCACGTGAAACGCCAAAAAGGCTTAACCAAGTAAATGTAGTTTGAAAGGCATTCCACTATAGCCAAACCATGTCTTGCAAAAAAATTCAGCCAAAAGGCCCACTCTTCGACGACCAAGAAGAATTACTCTATTTACTCATCGTGCACCAGTACCGTTCAGTAAAAACTGAAAGGAGCATTGAATGCGTATCTGAAGTGAATATATTTTTGTATGGGTATCACTATGAGCGGCGCGTAAAGGCAAGTGACTACACTTTACGCAAACGCACGTATATTAAAATTTAAATTTACGACAAAAGTCACCGCAAATGAAAGATGCTTTTTCAGCTTTCGTCTCCGTAGCACCTGAATTCGTTACAACGTCTATGGCGAAGAGGCTTTTCACTCGCACTACAGCCCTCAGCCTTTTCAAGTGTACAAGGGTTGACACACTCAACTTTTCGCCTCTGCTTTCCCCTTCCACAAACGTTTGAGCACTGAGAACAAACCATGAATGAATGATAACAAAGAAAGAAGAATCCACCTTAGACCAATTAAAAGCAATCCATGACGGCTTAGAAGTAGACTTATTTCCTCTACAAAACCACTTCTTAACAGTAGCACTACAAATGAATATAATTTAGGAATTAACCGTAAGGCTTTTATTTAATTAAAACGAAATCGTTACCCATCCAAGCAAGGCTCAGGATTGCATGTCACTCTTATGGACATCGGTCGACGAAGTTCACTGCACTCATTGTCGTCTACTTTAAAGTTAGTAATCGAAATTCGACATTCACTAGTAATCAGACGCTTTCCTAGAAAACAACTCGAAGATAAAAGGCGGATACGTCACAAACTTCGGCTCTAAAAGAGTACCTCGGCCGCATTCGCGAGAGCAAGGAAGATACTTCCTCACCCACTTTCTCTCAAGAGCTAAAATCAGCGGTGCACAATTGAACAATAAAATCAACTATTTAAACTCACATTCTACTTCCAAGAAAACGGACCGTCGATCTTCTCCAACCATGTTTGATGTCACACACTCGTAGACGTCCGAATCAATTTTAGCAACGTTGCTAATAATTAAACATCCGGACGCATCAGTTGTAAATCTTCCTCCAAAAACGACCGGAGAACCGTTGCGGAACCATCGGTACGAAGGAGGTGGTGATGCTCGCGTGATTACACACTGCATCGCCACCGAGTCAGCGGGTCGAGCCATTAAATAGAACTCAAAAGGACGTTTAATTAATTGGCGATTCCGAAACGTTCTCAGTTCAACAATCTTTGGAGGCACTTAATTAAGAGAATAATTACTAAACAACTTAACCAACTGGTCAAGATTTCTCTACCGTATATTGTTATTGCGGAAACAACTCGATCTTTTCCGACGGAATTATTAGCTATCGTCTCGACCAGACCTTGATCATGGTAGCTCACGTTAGTGATTCGTAATGTACCATTTTCAAAAACATGATATCTATCGAGCGATTCACCGGGCCTCAGTGTCGTGCCGTTGTCAAAATCAAACGTCCACGTAATTTTCGGCTCAGGATAACCCTTAGCTAGAACGGCATCAACGTAAAGGATACGCCCCTCAACCCCAAAGAGGCTGTGTCCGAGATCATAGCGATTGTAAAGTGACGACATGCCGAGCGGCATGGGAGGCTGAAGAGGGAGTCGAAATCTGGGCGCAACTACATTGAGGAAACAATATAACATCATCACCCCAAAACGACTATTTGCTCACCTAGGCAAAAGGATTCGTTACTGATTCTTATGCGTAAAGGTTTTGGAAGCCCCAGGCAGGAAAAGTCGTCGGCAATCGTCTTCGACTTGTTTCCGAGTACCAGGTCTTCTGTCGTAAGTGAACACTCAACGGAACGTGTCTGAAAATTTTCGCAAGGTCTCCGATGCTGGGCACGCGTAAGCCATGCACTTGACGTCCAAACGACCCTGTAAAATACCCAACACAAAGTTACAGGTGCCACGTGTGCCACTGCAATAGGTCATTTACTCAGTTTTAAGGCAACGAAATCGATTACATGGAACTGGTGGAAAAAACGGTTTCTCGAGTCCTGCCACGATGCATCTGTCATCGACAGCAGGTTGCTTTGTACGTCTCTCCACACATTTAGAAACGGTAACTCTTAGGCCTTTCAAAAAAAGACTAAGATCACGAAATACGTCGCGACATACATGCATATATCTACCGGAGGATCCACAGGTTTCGCTGCAAACTGACTCAGTCCTTATCCATCTACAGTTTAAAAGCACTTAGTCTGTATGATTTAGAAACGCTGTCAACAACCTACTCGTAATCTAGGTAAACCAATCGTTAGTCTTAAACGTCTTACACTAGCGTGCAGCCTTACCGACGACAGAGACTTTTGTGTAGGCGCGCGCCGTTCCTCCCATTGTCCTAGCGACGACTCCATAGGTGCCCTTTTCTCCTTTTTGCACTCCATCTATCACCAATGTCCCATTTGCCAAAACAGAAAACTTTATTGACGATTCGTTTTGCTTCAACTTGAATCCTCTAGACGTCGTCCAAACAATATTTGCATGACTAACGGGTCGCATTAATTCAGCTCGAATCAAAAGACGAGAGCCAGCGTGTACAATGACGTCAGCACCAACATCGGTCTCGCTTCCAGAAGCGACCGGAGTCTTAAAGAACGGTTGTTCTAGGCATGAGAAACGTAGAGTTGAAACCAATTCGAGAGCCAATACAAACAAACGTTACCGACAACAGTGACCGACGTCTTAGCATAATCAGTTCCGGCGACGTTTGAAGCCATAGCCCCATAAAATCCTTCGTCGTTCAGCTGCACTTCGTAAATAACCAGTGATCCATTATTCATCGCGATAATTCTATTAGAATTGCGAAGCTTATCAGTTGCACCGACGACCGTCGTTCCGTTAGGAAGAGTCCACGTGAGAGTCGGAATAGGATAGCCCTTCTTGACGATAGCATCTATTCTTAGACTATGGCCACGACGAATATAGATGCTCTCGCCGGCACTGCAAACGACATCCACAGAGGGAATAGGTGCTGAAAACTTTCGCTCTTTGTGCGAGCGATAAAACGTTGGAGGAACTTAAAAGAAGATAAGATGAGCGCGATTTGTTAGAGACAGTATACAAAAATATTCATACTGCAAGGCTTTCCGCACGGTCGTTGAGAAGACGGTTTTACCTCACTCGAGCACCGACCATCCGGCACACGTATCATTCGACGGCCGTCGTCGTGCAATTGTTCACAGTAGACATCACGTGACTGAAGACCGTCGCAAACGGCGGAGCACGAGCCAAAGCTTCCTGTCACCCATCTTCAGCAAACAGGAGAGAACAATATAACTGAATTAAACTAAAGGACTCAGTAGTCTTACTCTCTTGGACACGGTCTTCGATTGCACGGTATGACAGGAGGCATCTCCGGTTTCGTTTCATTGTTACAGTAGAAAAGAGCGGCAGCAGTCGACGACGTCATGTTCTTACAGTAGACCATAGAAAGCTTGATACCTAGGGTGGGAAATCCAGCATAATTGTTCGGCACATGAAATAGAATATGCCTACCGTGTTCCCCGCAAACAGAGACACAAGACCCCATTGCAACGTGCCAGACATATTCTCCGCCTGTGAGACAAAAAAATAGACTACTGTCAACGAATCCGGCGTTGAGCTTCCTGCGGTACCTTCAGAGACGACGGCGCCAAGAGACAAAAGAAAGAAACCAAAACAGATGAAAGCTCTCATATCACTCTGTGCAGTCGTATACGAAGAAGACCTAAACGCAACGTCTTATATACACGGCGAGCCCGTCCAATAATAGCCTACGGTTGCGCAAGACGAGAACGAACACCAACTGCTTCTTCGGTAAACGGTCAGGTCTAACAAAGTAATGACATTTTGAGAACCGCAATACAAATGCAACGGTACTTTGATGACTAATTGCTGTGTCATCTCGTCGAGCTATAACTAATGGCAAAACGCAATTACCCCACTATGCACAAACCTGTAATTGCGTCGCATGCAGTGCACGTGCAACGACGAGAAAGAATATTTCGCAAGACTGCAACATGATCCTGGTGTGGTCGCGGCAAATGACACTGCTGCCGGGCGCGGTGCGGAAGGACCACCGAAGAATGAAGTGACGTTCTTAGAAGTCAGCCGTCCCTGCATGGGAAGGAGATAACTCATCACTGCAGTTTGCTTATATGTATGGATACTTCGGTGCTTCGTTGTTTCAGTTCGAATTCCTCAAGTCGGCGGTGTAGTAGCAGCAGCTCAACTGCTTCATACCCCAGTATGACTTCTCCTTCTCGGCCAGCAATGCGCTTCTACTGACACGTCATCAATTCACAAGTAGCTTCATCAGGGTATGGGTTAGGATTTCGGATTGTATGACCAATCAATCGGTCATCTTGCTGTCGCAAACGAACGACATTGCGACGCCGTGCCGCCAGCTAGAACCGTAACGTCCGGTCATGTATATTCAAGTTCGGTAGAAGAAAGAGCGCGGTTCTTCGAACAATATGGTCTAGCGGTTTCTACTAGCTGTACGGCACAAGCAGACACGATTTCTGCATTGTGCCAACAGACTAGATCATCCGACGTACGCAGATCGAAGATGTAGCCTCCTCTGACAGGAAACCATCAACGGCTTCACGCCCTCTAAAGGAATGCGCTTTATGCAGATGCATTACCAATACAAAGAAGCCTACTCAGTAGAGCACGTGACCGTCCACGACAGCGTCATCCCTTCCCAAACGAAGTCGAGTTTAAACACGCTCCTTTGAAGTGACGTCAGAGTAGAAAAAAAACGAGAGACATCTCTTTCAGTCATCTACTCTCTCGTGAAAAAAAAGAAGAAGAGAGGCCTTGTCATAACCACTTATGCTGTGAAGTTATGCATTGAAACCGCCAAGACTTAGTAAAATCAAAACGCTGCCGGGCAACGTTGACCACGACCACAGAGTCATTGAAGTGCCGCCGCCGAAGTCGATAGTCATTTACCATTTCTCGATTTTGAACGTCATTATCTATGCCAGAGAAGAGGATCTTTTTTTTAGCATTCAGCTGGCCGCGGTCAGATCATAGCCACGATCTGTCTCCACGTCATCTTGGTGATGACGACTGCAATCAGGCTTCAAGATACGACAAGACGTTCCGTCCAGCGGCCGTTAGATCGCACCCTAGAAACCCGGATAGAAAACGACACGACCCCCGGATGTAGGACATGTAACTTCAATCCGATTTCCACGTCGTTCTTCAGCTTCATCGTCTATATCAGACTAAAGATGGGCCTATCGAAAAACTTTTTTTTATGTCGACTATTCGGTTCCTTCGTTCTTTTTCTAACTTACACGTTGGGCTCGCTCATTTCCGTCTCATACGATTTCCAGACTTTCTGTTCGTCAAAAAGCACTTCGAGAAGACATTCAACGTCGCGCTCGACGTTGATGTCACACGAGAAGCCGTCCTCTCGCTGTGGTGAGTAAGCTTTCACTTTTCATATGTCGACTAACAATAACAGTATTACTAAAAATTAAAAGGGAAATTAGTTATTGTGTCGTTCTGTCTGTGGACTTGGCCTTCATAATGGAGTTACAAGGACGGGAGGGAGTTGTGCATCTAGCGGAGTCTTACTTGGATACTAGCAACATTCATTTTGTACTAGAGGAAAATAAGATAGGATTAACAAATAGAAAATAGCCAAATGGTACACGGACCGTTGTATTTCTCTATATAGTTTGACATTCGTCAAAGTGATTCTCTACTAGCTAAGATTAGAATCGTCGGCTATGTATAATTCGGTGTCGTATAAAAAGTGTTGTCACAGGAGGAGTAAAGAGAACTCCCGTCTGTAAATATTGGAGTCATTTCCTCAACTAAAGCCGGGTGACTGCTAGTTGAATCAATGTCGACGTCTCGTTCGCGAGAACAGCAACGACAGGTATTGAAAATCTTTCGCCAGCACGTCATTGCCAATAAGGTGAATAGTAAAGGATTAACCATGGCAACGGAAAGAAGAGAAAAATTGGAAACTGTACCCAAATAGGTAGTGTAGTCATTGTGGAGAAACCCCTCAAGGTCGCCGGTATTCCAAACAAGGAGAGAATTCCAGACGAGCTGCACCAAAACGAGCGGAACGGAAACGAAAACTGTCGTCATAATGGTCCAACCGAGTCGACTTCGAAACTGAGTTTCCTTCGCTTTCCTTGTGTAGTAAACGACAGAAACGATGGTCGTGTAAAGACAAGTCACAGCTATGACGACAAAAAAGTAACAAACGATGGTCACAATATCTCTATAGAAGGAAAACCGATGAGCTGAAGGAGCCATGTCGTTTGCCCAGCAGACGTGCCAGTCTAAAAACGAGCGTCCACCAATTTCGATCAAGGTGACATCTCGACGATTCGTTATCGTCATCAAAGTAGCATAGGTTATAGATAAAAGCCAGTTGACAGATAAAATCACGGCGATGGGACGACGATTCGATGTGTTCCTAAATGAATCACGGCAACAGAAGCAGCCGACTATTTCTTTGAATCCAATACTTGCTATCGTCATCGACAAAAGAGCCGTCATTGCGCTCGAGATGTTCGAAAAGACGTAGGAAACGTAGCAGAGTCTCTTCATCGTTGTCGTCGCTTCGTCGCACCAATGAACCACCAGTCGTGCATTTGCGAGAAATAAGACCTTTCCAATTGCGAGAACCAAGTCGGAAGCTGCCATGTTAATGAGGAGAACAGAAAGTGATGACGTACGATAATGAGACGTCTTGCATCTCGCTGCAATTACAAGAGCATTGAAGAATGCAGCCAAGATTGCAAGCGTCCACAGAGACTCTTCGATTCCAGGCCTGATCACTGTCGTGTATTTCAACTCGGAAAATCTCGCCGTCGAATCAGTCACTAGGGATGAACAAAAAGACGTACCGTTGTCGTCAGCCTTCATTGTAGCAAGGCACTGAGAGCAGCTAAAGTAGATATACCCAACTGAGTATATGGGTATATGTACTTTAGGGAAGAGCGTTAGGAGAAAGCGTGACAAACTAAATGCAGCAATCAAAACTAAAATTTCCACTAAGAAATAGAAAGTAAAGTTGACACCATGCAATAATAATTAAATTTAGACTGAGTCGAATATTGAATCACTCTATGCAGTCCTTGCTAAATGGGAGTAAAACGACAAATTCGAAAAAAGAGCAAATCGTTACCATCAGGACCTTTCTTAAGAAGCTCAAGGCAAAAATTGACTGCGTAGAAGATCTGACTAGCCCCAGATCACAGCAGAGACGTCGTTTTCAACAAGGAACGCTAATTGTATCCGGGAACATTAATCAAGATGGCTTCTCAATACGTAATTCGTCGATTCCGGCGAATCAGACGTTCGATACGTCCACTGAGAGTGACGACCTCTTCTAGGAGATAGTTATAATCTTCTGCGTGAGGCCATCTTGGCTCCAGGTCTCAACACAACCCCGGAATCGTAAAACGCCAACCCATAACCCTTTCCGTATGGCACTAGACGATGATCTGTCGATTTGTCTAAGGTTCTCGCACTCTGAGCGAGGGTTCAAGCACTTCGTTCTGTTGTTGAACTGTTTGTAGAGAAGCAGTAAGTGAACTTCCGAGAGGTTTACTTTCCGTTAGGGTAACTTCCTTTTTTTGACTTCATCTCTTTGTGTCATTTGGACATGTGTCCCTCCTCCTCATTCTAGATTCTTCTTAGTTTCCTGTAAAATAATCGCACGCTCCGTCATTTGAGATCATGCGTCGTTCGCTTCTTTGAAACATTAATTTATTCGCGATAGCATATTGTTGATATACTGGTTCCTGAACCCAGAATCAGGCCTGTTTTAGTAAGAAACGTCCCGGATTGCACGGAAAGTGTCTCTCTGTCGCTCGTCATGCGGATGCTATCTTTTTTTCTCCTAACCCTTTCTGATTTGCTCACTTTCTCCAACGCTATGGCAAAGGACTCGAATGGTATCGATAATTATAGACTCTAGATAGTGTCAATCGCGGAACCGTCCGATCGAGTCTTTCTGCTTTCTAAGCGACCAATTATAGTTGGCGCAATTCTTTGTGCGCGTTCGTCATCTGTATAGCAGAGTTTCACAAACGCGAGGAACGGCTGGCCCACTCCGCGCGGTGACGATGTTGCGCGCTTAGTTGGCTTCTATAGTCGTTGCGAGTCATTTTGACTTCGAATACCCTTTAGAAAGTTCATCGTGGTGCGCGATCTCCGTTTCGATTCTCTGTCTTTAGCAGTGCAGTCCACGTATATCGGTGCACAAAGATTATGCGGTTACGGCGTACGTGGTAGAGGTCGGCCCATTAATTATGGTGCGGACGTAGGAGGGCTATTTATAGCGACCATGTTGCTCTTCGCTTCCCTGTGCTTCTCTTTCGATTTGTGCGTGGATGGATATATATATATATATATATCACTAGCTGAATTAAAACAATAGAAGGTCATACACTTCTTCTTTCTTAGGAAAAGTTTGCAAGGAAGACCTCTTCGACTTGAGAACTCGTTTAAGTGTCAAAAGGCTAAATCAGAAAAACTGCACAACAATCGACGGATCACTTTATATTGACGGTCTAGAGCCGGTCAATTGCTCGAACAGCGGTCCTCTTGCCTTGGAAACCGTTACAAATATTACGGGATATTTGTTGATTAAAAATCTCTCTGACAGTTACCAAAGATTTGCGCAACTGTTACCAAATCTTCGCTTTATAGGGGGTAAATGCGGCAGTGCGTACGATAACTATACCTTCATTCTTAAAAATAACCATTATCTGGAAACCTTTGGTCTCAACAAATCGATCACGTTGGAGAACGGCTGCGCTCACGACACCGGTAACGTTAAGTTGAAAGATGACTTTTCTTCAGTGCTGACAAAGGCGACAACTGAGTATTCAAGCAACTGCTCCTCATGTTCTCTTTTGAATCATTTCTACTGTCCACCGTTGCGGTGTTGCGGCTCATATTCTGTGTCCAATGAATTGGATTTGGCACAGGTCAAAGATTGCTTCGAGATTGAAAACAATTTCATCTTTTCTGGTAATTGGAGTGATGAGCAGATGCCGAAACTGGAGCAGGCCTTCGGTCGGCTTAGGAAAATTCACGGATATCTTGTCATAGCCCACACACGAAGACTGAAAAGTTTGTCTTTTTTAAAGAGTTTGGTTTCAATCGGCGAAACGAAAGTGAAATGGAACGGCAAGTGAGTTAAAAACATAGAGAGCAAATGCAGCACGTTCGTCCTTGTTTATCCTAACCTCGATTATCTGAGCACGGATGACAGCGACAAGTCATAAAGTGAAAGGCGTACTTGCGTTTCATTTTGTTAGCGTTGTTGTCAGGGCGACAGTTGTGCTCAGTAATCGAGGTCCGACTGTGAGTACAATAAATACTTCCTACACTCTTGATTAGGGTTACTAATTCAATAATTCTCATTGTAGACTTAGTTTCAATTAGGCAACTTTTTTTCTTTTAGGTATCACTTTGCCTTGATTGATAATAGCCATCTCATGCATTTGTGGGACAACGCCAACCAAAGCATTGTTAATGCTACTGCTGCATTAGTTCACGGAAATCCTTTTCTTTGCAAATCAGATTACAATATGCTAGTGCGAGAAAAACAATATCCTGACGGGGAAGGCAACTCTCTTGTCGGAGAGTGTAAGTCTACATGCTCTGCCTTCTAATTATATATAAAATTTGTCGTAGGTAACTGGTCATTTGCTAAAAGCCGGCTTTCAATAAATCGTAGGTTTGAGACCTTTTTAGAAGTTGAGTGGAAACAAACATTCAAAAATGAAAATGGCTACCGGTATCTCGGAACTGAGCTTTTCTACGCTGAAGTCACCAGCAAAACCACAAATATTATAACGACAACTTGTCCTTCTTCTCTTGAAGACATTTTACGAAAAAATTCGATTCAGCCACGCTCGCATCAGAGTTTATATATTTCTGAAAACGCATCAAAAAAGAAAATTTTTGGTTTGACGTCTGGTCGTTATTACGCAGTTTATGTTCGATCTAGCGTCTTATCGTTGGATAAAGCGTTGGAAAACGCTTCAAAACAACTGTTTGACTGTTCAGGTGTCGAAATTTTCTCTACCAAAACATCAGGTCTATATCAGTACTGTGTTTGAATAATTCATTTTCTTGTATCTTGGTCTCTCGTTAGTTTTGCCTCCAATTTTTGAGCCGCTTAACAATACAAATACGACATGTTCCTCAATCGCTTGGAGCATTGCTCAAAAGCCTAAAAAAGTTCCTACTGCATATTACTTCGAAATACGGCATGAACTTCCTAAAGGTAAATGCCTACAATTTCTGCTACACTCGCATGTTTTATATGATGGCTTTTTTAAGTTAAACAATATGAAGATTATAGTGATACTGCTCCCGTTTCTACTGACATGCGTTCTTTGGAATCTAAGCTAGAGCGTAGAAGCACGTGCCCTTGCATGGATTACTTCAAAGCCTCGCATGAGAAAGGCAGCAATGGCACGTTTACACAAATTTTCACTCGCTGCGAAAATGGCAACGCCTCCGATTTCTTAAATCCGGTGTTGAACAGCGATACCTTTTCTGTCACGAACGTTTCAAATTGTTTATTATACCACGTTAGAGTAAGTGTTTCAATAGCATGCATCATTTTGTTTCATTCACTATTTTTCATTATTTAGGCAAAAGTTGAAAGCGGAGGCAAATGCAGTATTTGGAGCGAAGAATTGACAGTGTTTCCTACAATCTGTAGGTCGTACACCGCCCTTTGAAATAATTCAATTTAATGAAACCGAATTTGTTTCTTTACCTTTCCTTCTTCCTAGGTTCTGATGAGGTTCAGAAGGAGATGTTTGTCAGTGTCACGTTCTACACAAAAAACGCCTCGGTACACTTTAATTAATTAATTAATTATCTTCCCTGTTTATTTCAAGCTAAATTGTTGTTTTAGCTCGTTGTCAATTGGACCGATCCTGTCACGTCTCTTTGCAACAATAAATTGTACGAAATCGAGGTTTCTGGCAGATTTAGTGCCTTGGCATTTACATCAAGTCTTTTATCTTGCTCGCCAAGTAATCAGATCTACACCTGCAAATTGATTATGTCACCTGGAAATGATAAGCGTCGCCTTGAATTTAAGCTCAACTCTACGTCTTGTCCGCCTTCACGACTTCGTATCAAAGTATTATACTATTTTAACGGAGAAAGAGCAGAAATATCATTTTCTGTCCACGTTGCCATATCTACAACAGAGTCTTCCAATTTACTGACGCATCAAATTGCTACTGCTATTGGTAGTTTTAGTTTAATTATCACAGCTTTGGTCGCCTGTTCCTGCCTGTGGAGAATGAAAGCAAAAAGGTCATATTAATAATAAGTTCGGTTTATATATCTTCTGTGCATTGCCACCAGCGCTGGTTACTCAAGCTTTAACTTAGAATTTATTAGTGTTTTTACTTCAGGAGGCGCGAGCTAAAAGCAATAAGAGATTACTTTCCCGAGGGTTATTTTGACAAATCGGGCACCTACAAGCCAGATGAGTGGGAGATTGATCGCAAGAGCCTCAACGTTGGGAAGTTATTGGGTGAAGGAGCATTTGGTGAAGTTTATAAGGGAAGTCTGGAAAAACAAGGTTGTGATTCCAAGCCTGTTGCTATAAAGGTATAGTTTTAATTAAAGTCGTTTTATTGCACCTAATGGAAAATGGTTTCCTTCAGGGCTTAAAGCCTAATTCAAAGCCTTTTGAACGATGTCTTTTTCTGAAAGAAGCTTCTGTTATGAAGTATTTGAAGCTAGTGCCACAACTTGAATATAATTTTTTCTTTAGAAATTTTGTTTGCGATTACATTGTTTGTTTGATTGGGATAGTTTCGAAAGGCAACCCGGTTTACGTTGTTATCGAACTAATGGAAAATGGAGATTTGAAATCGTATCTTCGTTTATTAAGGCCAACAGTAAGTCAAAGGAATGATTTTATTAGTAGTATTATTCTCAAGAAATTTTAAATCAGAGCGAATCGTCCTTGTGTACCTCCTATCCTTTCTCTGAAAAGGCGATTCTCACTATGGCCGCCGAAATTGCTTCAGGGATGGCCTACCTAGCCGAGAAAAAAATAGTGCACAGGCCAGGATTTCATAGCCGGTTATATATTACTGTATAATAATAATATCTGTGCTGTTGACTGCAGGGATTTGGCAGCGAGAAACTGCATGGTGTCATCTGACAAAGTGGTCAAGATAGGAGGCACGTGTCTTAAACTAATAAGAGTACTTGAACTAAGCAGGCTGTTCTCCAGATTTCGGAATGGCACGTGACATCCAACTCGAGGATTACTACAGAAAACACGGAAGAGGCACTAAATAGGTTTTGCGAGTTCCTTTCATTGTGTATGTTGCAGGTCCAATGCCCATTCGTTGGATGGCGCCGGAATCGCTTCGCGATGGTATTTTTACTCACTGTTCGGACGTTTGGTAAAAAGGATTATAAAAATAAATGAATGATGAAAATGTATACTATGTCATTCCGGTTGGATTTACAGGTCATACGGTGTTGTTTTGTGGGAAATTGCCGCACTCGGAGCATTACCTTACACCGGCATGTCAAACGAAGACGTCATCTCGTTTATTGGAAAAAGAAAACAGCTCCACTTCGGTGATTGGCCGGACTGGCCAGAAGTTCTGTAAGCAAAATTCTTCCTAAGTACATTATATTCATGCGATTCACCTCTGACAGGAAGCGCATAATGAGGCGATGCTGGGATTACGAACCCCTGTCGCGTCCAACGTTCTTCGACATTCTTCTTGTTCTTCCACCGCTTCAGGGATGCGAAGTGGCCATATGACTCACGTTCAAAGGTACTCACTCCTCTATGAACCTGTGCAGTTACATTTTTGACTAGCAAAAGACTTACACATTTGACGATCTAAATAAAAGCGTTTTGTAGAGTAGTGAAGGCTATTACTTTTCTGATATCATGAGAAAAGTGCTACTTAGAGCCTTTAGTACGCCACAAGTAATCACAAAGATTTAGCATTCCGAGCCCCGTCATGCAAAAAATAAAAAAATCGAAAATAGTGAGCCGACCACAACAGTTGTACAGGGTAGCAAACGCAGTTTGCGAGCCCGTATAACGGCGAGGGAGGCTCTCTCAAGCGTGATGTCTGTGCGTCACGCTATTGTGACGTCACTTAGGAAAAACGCTTACTTTGTTAAGTGCATGCGCGAAATGGGGCCCAAAACGGTGACCCGAAAAAGGCGATTTACGGCGCGAATAAAAAGTTTTTTCTTTGATGAACGGAAAAAATGCTTAAAAAACCCTGTTTCAAATTGATCTGTGCTATTTTCCGTTTTGAAAATGCGCTGAGAAACCGAAACGACTCTTTCTGATTGTCACGCTCTGACGTCACAATCAATCGTATCCACTCATGTACAGTATATGCGTGGGTATGTACGCGTGTAACAGTAAATACTGTATGACCTGCACATACAAACTTTGAAAGCCAGTATCCGAGAGAGTCATCAGAGTAATTAGGATCCTAAACATGAGCCCTATGTATGTACATACAGTATGTGTGTAGGTCTGAGCTCTGTAGGACTGTGACGTATGTACAAACATACAGTATGATAATAACGTGAATTTTTATGACGTCACATTATCTAAGGCGCTCGCGTACTGTAAGCGGTGGGAGGCTATGCATGATGGTCAGCAGGCCATCACTCTCTAGTAATACTGTTACGAAGAGATATCGCATGGGTACGTCAGACGTCATGCCTTACATGTCCGAATGGTACCATAACAACAGCCGAAGGAGCATCTGATGAGTCGATGTGCATTCCTAACTGCACTAATAACTGCATCTACGGATTCAGATGTGATGGATGCCGGTGTATTTCGCGCTACAAGGTGTGCGACTTGACGCAAGATTGCTTCGACGGTTCTGACGAACAGCATTGTGATTCCTGCGAGGGCTTCTTCTGCCCTGCCGATTTTCTTCTATATCAACGCATTTGCACGTCTTCATTTGCAGCAGTGGCGGAAATCAAAGAAGTAGTGAGCATGGGAGATGATAAGACGATGATGGTATGCGACGTGAAAGAAGTTCTCTAGAGTGCCAATAGCACGAACGTCACCAGTGTGAACGACGGTCATTTTTATCTTGGATCAAAGGCGGTGGCGTGTCACTGCCCTTCTTTTCAAGCATCCATGGTTGAAGCTGGCAACCAATATACATGCTCCCCTAAGCACGTGACCGAGGCGGGCACGTAACCACTAGCGCACGCCTGTTTCATATCCCTCTCTACAAATCCGTGCTCGAATCGGCGGTTTCTATCGAGCGAATGAAACTTAAATTAGGATTATTGAAGAATCTCACTCTTTTCCTAACGTATCTCATCTTCTTTCTTTTTCTAACGCGTTCGTTCGACTCGCTCCTTCGCGTCTCGTACGAATATCGCAATGCGCGTACTCGCTGTCCATCGAACGACACTTGGAAAGAACATTCGGCAACCAGACAGCCGTTTTCGGCACGTCAAGAAGCGATGTCAACTCCTTACTGTGGTGATTGTAATGTAGAACAGAAGACCGTGTCCTGAATATCTAATATCTATAGTCTCTCTTTCTCTTTTTCTTTCCCCTTTTGTCCACTATACATAGGTCGGATATCAACTCGTTCCAAGTGGTTCTGCGAACGATACAGTGAGACTGTCAAGGCATTTTGGTCTCGTGACGATCCGCCTATATCAAAAGAATCCATGAATGCAATAAGGGTGGAGACACATCTATTTTGCTCTGTTTGCGAAATGTAGTAGTAATCGATTATTAGGATACGAGAATCGATTACGTTTTCACGGAATTTAAATTACGTCAAATAACGGCAATGGTATTCAAAAGGATATTGAGCAACGACATTTTCGGTCGATGGAGATCGCAGAAAAATGGAAGCCTTTCATGTGCAGTCGTCGGCAACTCCGATAATTTATTGGGATCGAACTACGGTTCTATTATCGATAGCCATGACGTCGTCATCAGGTAAGCAATACTCTCATAGCATGAATTAATTATATACGTATACGTATATAGAATGAATGCGGCTTTGACGGAGGGATACGAGAAGGACGTTGGCGCAAAGACGACTTTTCAGTCGCTCTATTCTCGTATAGGGACATTGTATCAAAAACCCAATCGATTACTCGTTATTCCTTGTGCTCTTCAAGAAATCAAGTTCGCCGGACTGGCGCCTTCGATAATCGATGTACATCCATGTGAGGTAAGAGTCATTATTGTCTCTCTAATAGTCTATTAAATAATATATATATATATATATATGTTTATGGATTTTTAGGTTTATCTAATTCATCCGGACTTTTATCGTTCTCTAATGGAAACATGGTTAAGGCCTACGTCTGGGCAAAAGTTATCCAGCGGAATTATTCTTCAATTGTTTGCCGTTCACGTTTGCAATAAGGTCTCTAGAGTATTACAGTAATTAGACGTCACGTGTTATTTTTCTCAATTAATTAACGTAGGTGGACGTGTTTGGGTTTGGAGTAAATAAGAAAGGTGAGTATAAGCACTACTTTTATTCAAAGGCAGATAAGAATCTCAACGAATCGCATTCCTATCATGATTTTCAATCTGAAGCAGAGCTTCGTCAGAAATTAGCTGATGAGGGAATAATTACAGTTTATCCGGGCGCCGTTTCTAATTAAATATAGCAATGACGTATGTGTGAACCATGCATGACCTGCAGCCTTCAAAGATGCACATGCCAATTATTTTACTATGCCAAGCACGAAGTCACGCGACGGAATCTCGCGCTCCCATTGGTTGGCAAGGCGCAGATCTCCCTAAGGTTTCTTAGATCCTCATGAACTGCAGAACAAAGCCCGGATAATCTCAAATGTTATCCTTTCGTCGCTTTGTTGCGCTATCGATTGAATACGCGCGTCGTCTTGCTGTAGGCACGGTCACTCGGCACTCAAGCTACATAGTCTCAGTCCGATCAGCGCCCGATAAACGAGAAGTGACGATCGAAGACGAGACAAGACGCTCGTATCCCCTCCCTTATGCCTACATCTGGGAAGAGAGACAAAGAAAAACGTCGTCACTAGCCAGAGACGACGTCGACAGCAGCAGCAGTCGATTGCAACGTCGATGGACTGATGACGTCATCGTCTCAGATGTACAAGTGAGTAGAGATCGATCGCAAGTCACCGTTGTTTGGTCGTCTGGCGATCGAACGACGCTCACTATCGACTGGTTGATGCGTAACTGGAATTCGCCTGGTGACTTCGTAGCTAGTAAGCGATGTTTTTGGGGTAGCGAATATTGCGGTGAAAACATTTTCAAATTTCAATTTCGTCGTCTGCTCGACGACAATCGGTACCTAATCGAATTTGTATCGAAATTGGGTTCGCATGGGATGGTAATATTGGAAGGAGCAAAAGCCCAACCGAATGAATTGGTTGAATTGGGGAAGCGATTGGGTGGAAGCAAGTGCACAAGCTACGGGTATGATAATTAAGAATACAAACCTACTTTGATGATGTTTAGATAGACCTAAAATCTTTATACTTTTAGTCATCTCATGACCGTTGAGTCGACTAACAATCCTTCGAATCTTGCTTACACATCGGGAAGACTGACTCTTCACGTCGATCTTTCGACTGTGAACTATTCGCCAGAGGTAAGCAAAAAGAAACATTCTCCTTCGCTTTATGACAAACTTCACTTCTCCCCATGCAGTTTCAAATGTTTCACTGCATTCGCCAGGTGTCCGGCTCCCATGCCGGATCAGGATGGTATTGCGATGGATTTGCCGCGGCCCATCACCTGGAAAGAGAATTTCCCGAGTCGTTTCGCATCCTAAGCGAATACGACTGCTACAATCGCGACGTCGGAAGCGATTACGTTGACTTTGACAATATCTTTTGGCGTCCTGTCTTTAAGTAATCATCATCACTCGACAACAGTGCACATGTTTACTGTATACGATTCCTTTTCTTAGACTTGATCGATTTGGAGAGTTGGAACGGATTTTTATCAATAATCACTTGCGAGGTGATCGATTTTCGGTCAAGGTAAAAGATTCGCTCTTTTCTTGGTACGAGGCGTACTATCGCTTCATGCGTCTTCTGCACGATCGGCGCCGCTTTCTCGTTCCAGTCAAACTTCGTCCCGGTGAGATAATCGTTTTTGATAATTTGCGCGTTTTGCACGGAAGATCGGAGTTTGAGTTACGATACGATGAGAAGCGGCATCTTGAGCTCATCTATTGTGATAGAGACTTGGTTTATGCTAATGCTAGGTTGTTGGCATAACACACAAACCTTGCATGGCTTCTTTATAGCCTGTCGGTTTTTCTCATATAGTTATTTACAGTCTCTTGACTACTTTTGTTGACAATTACATGTATATTTGCTGTCGAGACTGCAGCCCCTCACAATAAACTACATACATGTACGGTAGCGCATCTACTGTCTGACATTTTTAATCTTTTTGAGTTTACACTATCGGCCGCCTTTTTGTACCAGAATGCTTTGTATTTTTAATTAAAGAGAAGCGGTCGATTACGTTGTTCCTTGTGGCTTTTTCTCTCTTTTGCATGCAGCGTCAATCTGAGGACTTCAGAGACAAGGCTTATTCTCTTGTGTGGCTCATTCATTCATTCATTCTTTGACGTGACTACTCGAATAAATGCCCGTATGTAGTAGAGTAAGCCGCATTTTGGGAAAAACGGCCAAAACCTCTTTACCCTACAATTTCTCAAGCCACTTATCGTAGAAATGCCCGTATGCCGTTTTTAAGAAAAAACGGTAGACGGCGTTTTCACACCGCATACGGGAGTTCTCCCAGCTAAAAGACCCAACTAACACGACGACCGTAAGCGTCACTCATTTCTTCAAAATTCATTTTAAGATGAAAATGCGCAGCACAGCGAAAAGCAAAACGCGCCAAGTCACTAATTGAATAAAAAAGCTAAGCAACAAATCCAAAATTTGCTCCAGGCAGAGCTGCGTTTGCGGCAACGGTTCATCGGTAAATACCAAAGAGTCGACGTCATCAACAATTGGAGCACAGGAAATCTTACCTCCTCACCAGTAGTAGGAAAGAGAAAGTCAAATTCGGGCAAGGAAGCGACTGGAGCCCCACGTCTCTGAATGTCAATTCCGGATGTCCAAATAGCACACACGCTCTTTTCACACGAAAAATGAAACAAGAGCAGCGAAACACAACAAGGCCAGGAGAAATTTTTACTTGTAGTCACTGGGTTTCTTCAAGTTTTGCGAATGTGAATTAGCAAATGATAGTTCAGTCATACAGAGTGTTGGCTATAATAAATATATGTATGCATGGGACATGTTTGAAGTAAATCGAATAACATAAGCATATATGGCGCGATGGCTGCTCTTTTCCCGGGAGTATATAAATACATGCATAATGAGGCTGTCGCCCTCTTACCTTTGCTCCAAGCCTGGAGAAAGCAAATTTCAAGCTGTGCATATCTAAATTCAGCAGGATGAACACGCGGCACTTTCAGGTTTCAAGAAGTCTCGTCTCTTTCCTTCACTCTTCGGAGAATCTTTGTCTAGTTTCTTTCCTGCGTTTTCTTCAAGACGCCGCCGCCCTAAAGCTACAGAATCTGCGTACCGTAGACTTATATCTGCCAGACGATCTTTGGCGGGTCTACTTCCTTCAGGACAACACTATATAGGTAAACGCGAGAGGTGACGCCGTAGTTGAGACTCTTGCGAAAGGTGCAATGAAACTGTTTATCTGCGCTGGTTTTCTTTTGCTGTTTTTACATTCTTCTTCAGGCTTTCTTTGGGGAAGGAGGAGGAGAAGAAGGCCGCCACCGCCTCTACCTAGAGGATGCGCCAGCTTGAATGCGCCTTACAACGGTCGGATTGGCTCTTCTAGTAAAGGTCACGGTGCCACTGTATCTGTACACTGCAATCAAGGTTACAGGCTATACGGTAACGGTCGCCTCAAATGTACAGATGGTGTCTGGTCTCCCTCCCTACCAACATGCGTCGACGTAAACGAATGCAAGAGCGGTACGCATGACTGCTCCAACAGTGCGCAATGCGTGAACATTGACGGCGGGTTTCAATGTAAATGCGATACAGGGTATGACCTGTACAATAATGGAAAGGCTTGCACACAGCGCTGCCCAGCCGGATGCGTTCACGGATCGTGTAGAATGACAAAAGCGTCCAATGGCCCTGCCTTGCCAGAATACAAATGCGACTGCATGCCTAAGTGGAGTAGCACTTCTTGCAACCAAGCGATTTGTAGCGAAAGATGTACAAACGGTCAATGTCTTAGACCAGATGACTGTTCTTGCGATAACGGATGGACAGGTGCTTCTTGTGACATAGCTATATGTTCTCGAGGATGTAAGCACGGTAGGTGCGAGAGCCCAGAATCATGTAATTGCGACACCGGTTGGAAAGGAGGCACCTGCGACGAGCCCATTTGTTCAAAAAAATGCGAGAACGGCGGAGTCTGTGAAGCACCAGACACGTGTAACTGCAAGGAGACAGATTGGGAAGGAGACACTTGCAGGAAACCGGTATGCAAAAACATTTGTCAAAACGGCGGAACGTGTGTCGCACCTTCTACCTGTGACTGCGTCGATGGATATACAGGAAGTCAATGCAAAATCAAGACGTGCAAGGATATAGACGCTCCTGATAATGGCCTCGTCACCTGCTCGACTTTCAACAAGCAACAGGTCTGCAACATTTTTTGCAATGATGCATACGGCTTTAACCATAAACCGGACAATCCGTTTGTGTGCGGTGTGAACGGCGTGTGGTCTCATGAAGAACGTCAGGACACAATTCCGGAATGCATCAAAGCTGATCCACTAGGAATCTTTGTGCCTGTCGAAAGTAAATTTGAGTACCCTGGTGACTGTGAAAGCCTGTCTCCAGACGAAAGGTCAAAAATCTCGAGTATGGCTATGCAGTCTTTGCTCGAGAGGCTTTGTCCTTGCAATGAGATCACTATCACCAACAGTGAAGAAGTTGAGTGTGGTGCTGGCGCGGGAAGACGTAGACGCCAAGTCGGGGGCAAAATAAGCAGCGTCGCCATTGTTGTCGTGAAATTTCGTCTTGAAGCGTCTAAAGACTCTAGAAGAATTCTAAATTCGAAATTTTGCAACTCTACTTGCAGAGCTGCGGTAGGAAAACTTGTAGGTGCCGTGCGTGCTGCTGCAGCAAAACTTGTCACCTCTGTCGAAGAGGATCCTCTCAGCGTGGAAATCAATGGAGTCACTCTCAAATCAAGTGACGTGACAACAAGCAAAATTCAAGCTAGCTGTAACAATCCTGGTCAAATCAAGATTGGTACTCGCTGTTTTATGTGCAGCAAGGGAAACCACATCCGCGAGGGAAAATGTGAACCATGTCCTCTTCACACGTATCAGGATGCAGAAGGGAAGACCGAATGCATCTCTTGCCCAAATAGAACTCAAACTCTCTGGAAGGGCTCCAAATCATTAGAAAAATGTCTTCGACCATGTCAACGTGGTACGTACTCTTACAACGGCCTGCATCCTTGCACTCCATGCTCCATGCATTCATACCAGCCGGAAGAAGGACAGACGTCATGTCTTACATGTCCAGATGGTCCCATAACCACAGCCGAAGGAGCATCTAATGAGTCGATGTGCGGTCGACCATGTCAACGTGGAACGTACTCTTACAACGGCATGCATCCTTGCACTCCATGCCCCACGCATTTGTACCAGCCGGAAGAAGGACAGACTTCATGCCTTACATGTCCGGATGGTACCATAACCACAGCCGAAGGAGCATCTAATGAGTCGATGTGCGTTCGACAATGTCTTCGTGGCACGTACTCTGACAACGGCCTGCATCCTTGCACTCCATGCCCCACGCATTTGTACCAGCCGGAAGAGGGACAGACATCATGCCTTACATGTCCGAATGGTACCATAACCACAGCCGAAGGAGCATCTGATGAGTCGATGTGCATTCCTAACTGCACTAATAACTGCATCTACGGATTCAGATGTGATGGATGCCGGTGTATTTCGCGCTACAAGGTGTGCGACTTGACGCAAGATTGCTTCGACGGTTCTGACGAACAGCATTGTGATTCCTGCGATGGCTTCTTCTGCCTTGCCGATTTTCTTCTATATCAACGCATTTGCACGTCTTCATTTGCAGCAGTGGCGGAAATCAAAGAAGTAGTGAGCATGGGAGATGATAAGACGATGATGGAATGCGACGTGAAAGAAGTTCTCTACAGCGCCAATAGCACCAACGTCACCAGTGTGAACGACGGTCATTTTTATCTTGGATCAAAGGCGGTGGCGTGTCACTGCCCTTCTGTTCAAGCATCCATGGTTGAAGCTGGCAACCAATACATGCTCACTGGGCACAAAAATCAGGACGGTGCCCTTATTGTCAGCCACCACGGCATTTTTAAGCCATGGAGAAATGATACTCAATCCGAAATTTCTGAAGCAATTTCTCTAGTGAAGAATGGAAACTGCTCGCTCACTTACGGCTGAGACGAATAAACAGGAGAAGGCTGCAACTAAGCAAAATAACAGAAACTCTAGCGCTCTTACGCTGGAATCTTTTTCTTAAAAACCACTTTCCCAGAAATAGATTGATTCACATCTCACTATCGCTATGCCCCAAATAGCGTAGAAACAACACACACAAGTTGGTTATAGCGCAAGCTCTGTGCGCTTTCTAGGTGATATGATAAATGCCTCGTTTGTAACGTTTCTATACAAGGGGATTGAGTCGTCGAAACAGGACAAAGGAGTGACCAAAAGACTGCCATAAAGAAACTTGAGAGAATCTAACTCCATAGTAAGTTCCCTGATACCGTCTTAGTGTCATCTGACTACACGTTTTAAAACTGCTTCTAAGGAGAATGGCTTCCTCTTTTATACGAGACCAACTTTAACCGCAGTTTATCACAACATCTTCTCATTTTAGATTAGGCATGTTAAATCTCAAAAAGTCTTTTTCCAGTTCCTCAGATCTAAGGGACATCCTCTTCTTAGTTTTATTCAAAGACCCTTAGCGAAACGAGGAACTTCCCCGCATTGACGTCAGTGCATAACATTAGAATGCAAATCAGTTCATCGTGTACATTTTTGTGACCTCGCGAGAGCACTTAGACAATTACCAGTCTCTATCTGTAAATAAATATTCATTTTCTTCGACTCAGTTCCTGCATTTGCTCTCACGAGATGACGAAGATGCATGGACCCGAGGAAGTTATAAGTTTTATGCATGCATTGACGTCAATGCGGAGGAAGTTGTTCCCGCTAAAGGTCTTCGAAGAAAAATGAGACGAGGTTAGACCTACTGAAAACACGAAGTCGCGGATTGCGCGTGCACGACTTTTGAGAATAAACTCTTTTCTAAAATAAGAATATGACGTATTGCAATTGCGCGGTTAGAGTTGGTATCCGCGGAAGCTAGTACAGCATAAACAAGGAAACCATTCCTATTGAATACGTCATTACGGTTCGAGGTTAGTATCCGGCAGTACAGTATATAAGAACTTCACTCACTTCGATTGCCTGAAGACCTCTCATATCATTTATGGCAACACTAATAATCTTTGCGGCCTTTGTTGCCTGTTCTCTTCTACTTTCAACTTACGCTGTCCCGATCAATCTGGTGGAAGAAATGTTTCACCACAATACGACTAGAAAATTGACGCCTTCGTCGAACTCAGAGATTTTGCTCCCAAAGATCAATAAGAGGTCAAGGCAGAGGGGCATCATGATCTACACAGTTGGGGTCACAAACGAGATCAATACAGACGAAATAAAATTTAAAAAACGTGAAATAGACAATCAAAAAAAGACACTGATTAATCGCCTTAATTTGGATCGACGCAGCACCGTATGATATTTACGAGTATAAACGTTCTACGCTAAATTGTGAGTATTTCATGTAGGGTATAGGACAACACCAACTGCGTGGATTTTTCAATCGACCTAATTGATGTGCGCCCGTCTCGGTGCCGCTAAGGCTGCAGTGCCTTGCGAAGACGTGAAAACTAAGACTATTTCTAGAAAGCATACTAGTAATCAAACTATTTGAATACTACATGTCTAATATGAAATCGGGGATCTATGCACAAATTAATCGCTTTTAGCAGCGAGTGTGACCTAAAGAGCATCTAAACTCTGCTGACGTACAACGCGACGTAGGCCTATTCTATAGCCTTCATGTCGTTGACAGCCTGTAATCAAATAATATAATTAAGTCCCTGTCGCTGCTGCCACTGTCTCTGTCACTCTCATTGTAACTGTCAGACAGGCTCGTTTATATATTAATTAATTAGAGTAGGTGAAAGCGTGGACGTGCGCGAGATCTTCTTTCTCTACGAGTAGTAACGCTACATACCTCGTCTTGCTTGCCTTCCCGAGCCACGAAAACGAGTCCACACCCGACTGTTCTTAGTTGTAGACCCCATTGATGGTTCTGACTCATCAGCAACAGTATCTAAGTATCAGAATTATCCTCTTGAGTCGTGTAAGCAACAGAGAAGCTCTCTAGCATCCGGGACTGCATTTTCACGAAAACACTGTTGAGTCCCCAGAATCTCTTTTTTGCGAAGCGATCCTTCGTCGTTCGGAGCTCTCACATAGCCAGACGATATCCTACGTGCAAGAAACAGCGTCTATGCGCCGCGAAACCAGGTAATGCGGCGTACCTTTTAAGGGATTCTTGAAGCCCGTATTGGGAGAGCATTAACGCCGATTTTCTCGTCGTCAAGAGACTGTGCAGACTCGCAATCGTAGCAACTACCAAAAAAAGTACTCCAGCCGTACATTGTGTCCCGCTTCAGTTCGAATTTGGGCCAGAATCGGCATTATTGGGCGCAGATCCCGTCCTCACGACGAGACGTTGCTAAGTGACCGAAAAGAATTAAGGTACGGATTTCACTTAGTCAGATCGAAATCGCTGATCGCAGTCGCGCAAATTGAGAGCTACAGTAAGAATATAGAGAGCGATAGCCAACGCTCTCATGTAAGAATATAGAGAGCGAAGGCCACACTCTCGTGTAAGACTACATATCAAGGAGGCAACTAATTACGACATTTTCAGATGGAATAAAGTCGGAAGAGAAGACTTAGGACAATTGTGTCGAAGTCGTCTCTCGCGAGGACTCCGCGCGATTCGCAATTAATCTATGGCTACAAATTCCGCACAAAAGCAGACATCTCTGAGCTGAGAAAGCGAGCAGAGAGTTATAACTGCGCTTTCAAGTGGCTCCCGCTGTCTTTTTGCAGTTCCTCGATATCCTCTGACTGTTTACCTTTGCTCCCAGCCGAGAGGCATACCAAAGCGAACCCGTACGACAGAAGAAGATAACGCAATGTTGATGTAGGCAGCCGTAGTGACGAAGCAAGAGTCAAATTCGGGCGAGGACGCGGCTGAAAGCCCATGTCGAGTTTCTGACAGTAAATCCCGGATACACATGCTAAGGGAGAATCAAACCAGAAACCGAAACAAAAGAGCCGAGACTATATATAGAAAATATATACGTAGCCACTAGGTTTCTTTACGTCACAGCCTCTCTCTATATGCGCGTGACCTGGTGGGCGTAGCCTCTGCTGACGTGTCACGTTAGGAAGAGTGGGCGAGATAACGTATGCACTGACGTCATTGCGGGGAAGTCACTCTTCCTCTACTAAAATTATTTTTCTGAGTATCAGTGACATGACGCAGGCAGTGACGTCAATGCAAGGAAGTCATTCGTTTCCTCTAAAGGTATTTTGAATAAAACGAGTAGAGGATATCCGTTGGATTGCACGTGCACTCAGGCTAGTGTCCGGTAGTATACAGTATATAAGAATTTCACGCATTTCGGTAGCCTCAGAATATCCTATCATTTATTGGCATGGCAAGACTGGTCATCTTTGCGGCGCTTGTTGCCTTTTCTCTACTACTTCCAACACACGCCAGTCCAATCAATGTGGAAGAGATGTTGCCTCTCAATCGGACTACACTATCGGCTCCCCATTCGCACTCACAGAAATCGCCCTTAGAGGTCTCTTTGCAGTTGGAATTACTAACGACATAAATGTTGAGGAAGTGAAAGAATTGATAGGAAAACGTGAAATAGGAATTGACAATCAAAACAAGAAACTGAGTAACCGCTTGCAGTTGGATCAACGCAACAACGTAAGGCATTAACAAATAGCAAAAGTTTTAGTCTATATTGTGAGTATTTCATGAAGGCTATCAGACGATACCGACGCAGTGGATTTCTCTACCGACATCACAGTCATGTGTGACCCAGTGCCTGTGAAAACTAAGAGTATTGTCTGGAATGCATACTAGCAATCTAACTATAGTGAATACATGTCTTTGATGAAGTAACCTAAAGACAAACTTAGCCTTGCTCAAAAGCTTCTTTTTATAAACCTGTCAATCCATCAATTATTCCCTGTCACTGCTGTCACTGTCACTGTCACTCTCATTGTAACTGTCAGACAGGCTCGTTTATATATTAATTAATTAGAGAAGGTGAAAGCATAGACGTTTGCGAGATCTTCTTTCTCTACGAGTAGTAACGCTACATACCTCGTCTTGCTTACCTTCCCGAGCCACGAAAACGAGTCCACACCCGACTGTTCTTAGGTGTAGACCCCATTGATGGTTCTGACTCATCAGCAACGGTATCTAAGTATCAGAATTATCCTCTTGAGTCGTGTAAGCAACAGGGAAGCTCTCTAGCATCCGGGACTGCATTTTCACGAAAACACTGTTTAGTCCCCAGAATCTCTTTTTTGCGAAGCGATCCTTCGTCGTTCGGAGCTGTCACATAGCCAGACTATATCCTACATGCAAGAGACAGCGTCTATACGCCGCGAAACCAGGTAAAGCGGCGTACCTTTTATGGGATTCTTGAAGCCCGTATTTGGAGAGCATTAACGCCGATTGTCTCGTCCTCAAGAGACTGTGCAAACTCGCTATCGCAGCAACTACAAGAACTTTATCCCATCGTTACACTGTGTCCCGTTTCAGTTCGAATTTGCGTCCTAATCGGCGACGAGACGAAGTGACCAAGGTACGGATTTCACTTAGATCGAAATCGCTGTCGAACAATTTGAGAGCTATACTATCTAGCTTCCGCGGGCTTTTCCGTAAAAGGATAGAGGGTCTCGGGACGAGGCTAGGCCAGTGCCAGCTAGCAATTAAGGCAACGTCACGCATTTGATCGATTTTTGAAATGCTTCTGCAACTCCTAGCGATACTAGAGCTCCTCTTATACGCTTTGCAGAACAGAGGGCGGCGCGAATTGGTAAGCCAACATCGGCCCACGCTGGGTCCTGTACCACCGGGCAACCAAGGGCAACGCGATCTTTCTGTTTCGAAGAAGCTTCCATAATTTTTTCGTACTTTATTTTTAGAACAAATAGGAGCAAGTGCTCCGTGGTGCTACGCGTAGTGTTAGGCAAGGCAGTGTTCTTTTTTTTCACGGCACCTATACCAGAGAAAACAGATTGGCAGGATGTTTTGACATTCGACTAGCAGATATAACAGAAGCCACGACATGAAGGCGGAACGCAAATGCGCTTACGACGCCTGAACCGTTTCAGAACCTTACAGAGACGATATTACGTTTAGGGCTTTCTATTCCAAATTATGTGCTTTACATCATTTCGCTGCTGCGAATGGCTGAGACTATCGTTGAGACGGCTTTCATCTTTCTCTGATTTCGTTTTTTCTAGTACTGACTGGGACTTAGACTTTATCGCCGATCTTCTCCATTGGGCGAGATGAAATATATCTTTCTCCTGGATCGGGCTCGTGTACGTTGAAAGTAGAATACAAGAGGCAAAGAAAGCCAGAGCAATCATCTGTCTTGCCATGAACGATACTGCAGGGTCTCTGTAGGAAGTGTAGAGCCCAATATGCTGTCCAGCCAGAAGCTAACGTATAACCACCGTCCTCTTGTTGATGTTATGAGAAACCCTTCTTCTGTGCGGAAGTTAGTGGGCCGGACGCGTCCTCGGAAGCTAAGGTGACCGCGATGACGATCTGAAGAAGCGAAATGCTTCCTCAAACTAGACAACAGGAAGTGCTCTCAGTCTCTTTGAGGACGACGTTGTCTGCATAGAGGTTTTAGCGTGCTCTTTTTCTACCTCAACATTACAAATGAATTATATAATAAAGTATATACGTACCTGCGTTGCGATGCATGGCGTTTAATTGACGATATGACGTCATGCAAGTGCAAGTACTCGGAAGCTATTCCCTTCCGCATGACGTGGGTGGGGATTTGGCTAGCTTCCAGCCTTTCATGGAGCGCAGAGTACAAAAAGGGTTCCCATATAATTCCGAGCCCAAAGTTCCATCGATCATCCATATGGCGAGACAGATGTTGACGGTGTTTTTATTTGCCTCATTTCTTCTACTGTCAATTTACGCAAATCCGTTACCTTATTTTGCTCAACGTCTCGGAAGATCTGCGCCCATTCCTCGCTCTCAGTCTCTGGCCCTACTCTACAAAGAACCTCTCTCACGATTTGGTACAGAAGACCTAAGCAAAACTGTGACTGAAGCTAAGAAACGAGTTCTTCGAAATCCATTTTGCCAACTGTGGTGTTTTTCTTTCTGTCCTTCGTGCTTCAACGGCAAAAAGTGAAAGAATGCTTTCGGAAGCATGAAGCTTTTGCTCATTACGTTCATGTCTTTTCTCCCTGCCCTGCATGCATGCATGCATGCATGCACACTTTACTTATACCTTATAGCATAGTATAAGTCATGTGTATTATTGAGAAAAACGTGCTATAAATAAAACCTATACAGTGGCTGATCCAGAGGGTGTTTTGCTTAGGCCTTCTTTATCATATTCTTGCTGAGTTTCGTTGTGGAGTAAGGACAGCGAAGAGAGAAGAATGGGCGCAGATCTTCCGTGAACACTATTCAGATAAAATCCTCCACCTCCTGGTAGCTAGCGGACTTGCGTAAATTGACAGCAGAAGAGAAAAGCCAATTAGAGATAATCGATCGATTGATCGAATATTATCGTAGTCTCATAAAAGTAGACGTACTCTCAAACTTTTTAGGCCACTCTCATCACATCTTATTCGTCATGGTACTCGTAAATCCTTATTTTTCAAACGGCACTTTCGACCAAAGAACAGTTTTTCTGTCGCTTCATGACTCATAAAAGCAGAAGTCTAAATTCGAAATAATAAATAGAATAATCTTTAGAGGGACCTCGTCTTGGAAGATACTCAGTTATATCCGATCTATAAATCTTTCACTTTACGTACCGCATTCTGTCGAGTAAATTAACGGTCAGGGCACAGCCATTAATTAAGCGCCCGTGCACCCCTCCTCTTTGACTCAAAATTAGTGCTTAGGGTTTCAAAAATCTGACATATAGCTAGATGGGCGGAGAAACGCAAGACTAATTTCTGAAAGACAAAACTGTTTTTTAATAGCACAGAACGAGACAGAAATGAATCAACTTCACGTAGTTTGTTCTTGTCTTGGACCAATCTACATTTTCAATCCTTCAGTCGCACCCACCAAGTCCAGGAACTCCTGTGCAGGTGTATCCGTCGCAACAATTTGTACAGCTGTACGTCGGAAAGCAGTTGCAGACTGTATCCAGTGACCAACAGCCAACGTCGTCGGGCTTGTAGCATGCACGTGTGACCCTCTCTAGTGTCTTCCTTCGCAGCAATAGTCGCCTCTCATCTCAACGGTAGCTCCGTTTCACTTCAAAGAAGTGCATGACTCGCCGACGTCACTGCACTGCCTCTCAAACGACTCGAATCGAACAGTGGCAAATTGAAAAGCACCAAACATAGCGGACAGAATAAAGAAGGAAACGACGGCCTTGTTCATCGCGATCTTCACTCAAGTCAAGTGTGAGAACCTCTGTTTCTGGGGAAGACTTATATACAGAAGAACTGGAGGGCGTGACATGGCACGAGAGTCCAAGCATGAACGTCTATTTAATTACAAACGTCTATCACCTTACGTGCAATGCTTCTAAATAGGCATGTCATTTATGAGGTAAGAACGTAGATTGCGGCTTCTGTAGAAAAGACAGCGCTTCTATTGCATGCAGGCTGCGAAAACCGACACCGAAGAAGTTTCTCGCAGCCACTATTTATCGCGGTATCTCATTTGTGAGTCATGCATGAGAACAACACACAAAGTCGAGGGATAATTAGATACATGTATGATCTGTACACGTGCTAAGTGACACCTTTTGGGACAGCTCTAGGCGGAAAACGTTCGTTAAGCTGTGACTTTGCACGAGAGTGTGGCTATGCACGTCTAGTTAGGCGGCGGGCGCGGTGTCTTATCAGTGCTGCTGTCCACTGTCACTGCTGTCACTGTCACTGCTGTCACTGTCACTGTCACTGTCAATGTAACTGTCAGACACGCTCGTTTATATATTAATTAAATAGAGAGAAGGTGAAAGCGTAGGCGAGTGCGAGATCTACGAGTAGTAACGCTACATTCGTCTTCTTGCTCGTCTTCCCAAGCCATGACAAGGAGTCCACACCCGACTGTTCTTAGGCGAAGACGCCATTGATGGTTCTGAATCATCAGCAACAGTGTGTTACTATCATAATTTATCCTCTTGAGTCGTGTAAGCATCAGGGAAGTTCTCTAGCATCCGGGACTGCATTTTCAAGAAAACACCGTTGTGTCATCAGAATCTCTTTTATTGCGAAGCGATCCTTCGTCATTCGGAACTGTCACAAAGCCAGACTATATCCTACGTGCAAGAGACAGCGTCTATATCCCGCGAAACCGAGCTCACGTCTCGCCTCTGTTTCTCCGTCTTCCGAACGTCTTTGTCGTAGGCTTCACCGCTTCTTATTCGCGGCGGAACTTGCGTGAACTAAGTTCGCGCCTTTTGCGCCAACGTCTTCCGTAAGGGGTCCCCGATCGAACCCTGCAACACTGAACCGCGCTTTTCCTCACAACAGAGCCGTAGGCGAGAGCGTAAGCGTTCCAGAAGGAACAGAAATAGTCGACGCAACAGGAAAATAAGTCTTCCTCGGTAGGTAAACGATCCGATCAGCAAAAAAACGTACAAAACGCAAGTTTTTCAGATGTAATCGACACACGCACATCCAAGTGCAATTACCCTTCATGAGAACACAGGCAACCGACAACTTCTACGAGGGGACCAGAGCCGCTCTCGCCGGCGGAACGACGATGATTCGTAACTTTAAGGCCATATTCATACTCAAAATGGTGACATCATTGCCTAAGTATGTTTATTAATCCAAAAGATTATATGTTGCACTTAATATTTAATAATAGAAGTCTTAAGAAATGAAAGATTTTTGGCATCACGGGACCGGAGGGACAGACCGAAAAAGGTAAGAGATATTTATACACATTAACAAATGATTACCTATGTGAGATAACATCTCAATCCACATTACGCACCCTTCTAGACGCAACGCTGTTTAGTAAAGAAACAAAGGACAGATCGACCTTCGTTTCTTTCACATGAAGAAGGACAGATTGTCATTCGATGATGCTCTTTCGTCTCTTAGAGAGACGATGGCATTCAATTATGCTCTTTCGTCTCTTAGAGAGACGATGGTATTCGATGAGGCTTTCGTCTCTTAGAGAGACGATGGTATTCGATGAGGCTTTTGTCTCTTAGAGAGACGATGGTATTCGATGATGCTCTTTTTTTTACTTGTTTCTCTTTATGAATCATAGGATACTCGACCTCGTCGTTTCTTTCCCGTTTTTTGTGTTCTGATGTCACGTGCTGTTTTTTGATGGAATCACATATTGCGTCGGTTGAATTGATAATTCATCGGAGTCCGCTTTCGCTTCAGAAGTTCAGACGATATGATCTATTCATGCATGTGTCTTCTTTTTATTGCGTGATGTAAACTTTTTACTTTCTTGTATTTGGGGCGAGGGGATGGGGGATCTATCGCGCGTGCGTGTCTTTATAGCCAGGTCGCGACTCACTGAAAAAATCATAGACAAGGACCAACTATTTTTATTTCATAAAACCCGGAAATAAACCGGAAGTTAACTCAAGACTACAAATGATCGTCCTTTCGGCGTCTTCAGGTTGGGGAGGCGATTTACCCACGCCTCCTGGTGGACCCGGAGCCCGGAGCCTCGGTTGACCCACGAGGCACGGGGTACGGCCTCTTTATCCTCAGTTGGCCTCGGA
Source organism: Oscarella lobularis (assembly GCF_947507565.1). Taxonomy (NCBI): domain Eukaryota; kingdom Metazoa; phylum Porifera; class Homoscleromorpha; order Homosclerophorida; family Oscarellidae; genus Oscarella; species Oscarella lobularis. The sequence goes on along the minus strand of NC_089192.1, from coordinate 2,220,647 downwards.
GATGGGCCTTGGGAGTGAAGCGTCCTCTGATTTGAGTCCGCCACCCATGTTATCCAAGGGGACCGCTATTGTGACCCACCGCGTCTCGCCATAGTGGGGAAGCCAACTCTATCGGCCCCTGCTATAGAGGTATGGCCTCTTTCACCTCGTTGGCCTCGGAGGTCTTTGGGAGTAGATAACACGCTTGAGGAAAGATTTTCAGAGAGTGTCTTTACACTGCCGTCTCCGAGCTCAAGTCACCCGTTCATGCAATGCTGTAAAACAGATTACACTAAGCAAAAGAATGTGCATAAATAACATGAACTTACACTTTGCCGAAATCGATTGCCATGTATATATAAACTAAGAGACGTAGACTTCAATCTCACCCAGGTTTTCTGTGAAGATATAAATACCATTCAGATTTTCTGAATTATCTTCTTTGCAAAGACCGAACTTACCCAGATTCTTTTGTTGAGATTGAGAGGGATTTTCTTTATAAAGATCGCTCTTATCCTGGTTGTCTATGCAGCGATCGATCTCACTCAGGCTATTAATGTAGAGATCGATCTCGCCTGCCTTTTGTATGCAGAGATCGGTACAGTAGTCGTGGAACTGACGTTTCTCTCGAGTGAGGCCCCATTTTGCAGCATGTTCCGTCTTTCGTTTCGGCTTTACTTCGAGAATGAGCTTTTCGGCGAGCAGGACGCATATCAGAAATGCTGACAGGGGCCTAGCTGACGCTTGAGAGACAGTTCTTTGAAAAATTTCCACAATGGGGCTCCGCGACCCCCTATTCGCACGACAACAATCAGCATCGATTCCCTCTCGTATTCGAGACATTACCGTGCCCAATTTTTGATTCGTTTTGGACTGCGCGAAGATGGAAACCGAGCGACAAAAGAGGTCTGGAAACGCAATAGCGCACGCGATCTCTGACGTACGAAATTGATTATAACCCAATAATTCATTTATTATTGTCTTCTAATTCTAAATCATTTAAGACTTGCTGAGAGCCAAGATGGACGCACCTTGCGGAAGGCACATGCAACTTGGAACACGTACTACAGATGGGAAGACTAACGCGTTTATGCTCGCGCTAATGGGGCTCCAAATATTGCCTCAGAGTGACTTCCTGTCTATAGTCTGCCGCTTGCAAAGCGACTCTAAATTGAACAGATACGCTTTGAATAACGGATACTCGATGGATACTTCAACGTTTACTGTACCAGCTATCAGGGTAACGAACTTTGATCCTTCGCCTGTTGCAATCAATGTGATGTTCAGTCTAATATTACCTATACTTACTGAAGCAAACTTACATAAGAGAGTAGTCTTACTTCAACGAGGTCTTTGCTCGCCCTTTACTTAATTAATTAATGTAAGGCACTGGAAAGTCGGTTCAGTTTAGAGATTAGACACAATTATACATGACCGTATAAATGCAAGCAAACAAAGAGCAAAACTGGGGAGAATATTGTTGCTTGTGATTAAACTTAAAACTGTATCTACTTAGAATAGGATTCCAGGTCAGTGAATTCCTGCGCCTGCCTTGCTCTTCCATTAGCCGAGACGAACTCGACATCATTCATTTGAGCCGTCTTTCTGCAGCAGCACTTCAAGTTGACTTTGCCGTTGGAGCTATTTAGCCAGAGGAAGTAGAGTGACGAATTGATGACGAAGTTCGTCGAGTAAAGTATTTCGAATGAGTCGTCTATACTTTCATCTATTACGAAAGACTGCGCCGCCTTGCCGAGAAGCGACGTTTGAAAGGGAATGACGCAGATTAACTTGCATAAAATGACGGCTATGATGAAACGAAAGCCGCGTGATCTGAGCAAGGCACTTTCCTCATTCCGGCCACCTTTGCGGAAGATCTTCCACGCTGTACATAGGAGAAGAATGAGAGATATGGTAGTGAGAAGTTGAGGTAGATAGGAGGAAACAGAAAAGAAAAGGATTCCGTAGATGAAAAGTCCATTGCTATGGGAAAAGCCGCTGTTATGTAAAAGGCATAATCCGCGATCGCCTCCAGGTGGGATTATCATTAGACCCGATTCGAATCCTCCCCAACCGGTGGGCGGAAAGACGGCGAAGGCGGCGGCGCCGAAGGCGGTCACACTCACACCGGCAATCGCTTTCTTGAAAGTCATTCGTCGTCTCATGCCGCGGGCGACCGCTTCGTAGCGATCGTAGGCGACAAAGAAGACGGCCCAGGCGGACCAGCCAATCGTAAAGAAGACGAGTACCCACGTCCACTTGCATAGATTATCAAAGAGGGGTTTCGCCTCGAATGAATGGACCGCGACGAAGGTGAAGAAGAGGATTCCGACGCCGGCAAATAGGTCGGCGACAATTGCGTTTAGGAGGACGATGTTCGATACGGTGGTGAATTGGCGCGTCTTGATTTGGATTGCGCAGATGAGACTGCAAACGGTGACTGTGAAGATGCCCACCGTCAGGTTGAGGATTACTCGAGCTGACCAGAGATTTTCTGCTAATGTATCGTTGAAGGTGAAGTTGAAAGGGGGCCCCATTGCAAATTCCTATAGAAAGTAACGAGAACAAAAGGTCCTAAAGTTTCTTGTGTACACACATTCAAACTTGAGACTTTACGATGAACTAGGCAAGTCGGTCTACAGAAGTATATTATAATTAGCTCCTAGATTCAGGGCTAATGGAAGAACGAGGCAGATTCTAGCGGTAGCAAAAGTCTCTAGTGTAAACGCGTGGTATTAGCCTTTACTGAGAACGCCTCAAAGATGCGATCTCTGCTTCATCTCACCTTCGCAGTGGATATCGTACGCGCCAAGAGGAGGTAGACAGAAGCCGAGTCCTGTGTAAGTTGAGTGACTCTAAAGAGTTTCTGTCGACAGGAAAGACTCTATAAAGCTCGATCTCTATCTCTTTTCGAAAGAGATGTGCGTCCTGTTCCGGGAAGATGGCCTAAGCAAATGGATGATTGGCTTTGTCTCCTAGTGACCGAGTGTACACTAAGATTGAATAAGGGCTGCGGTGCCTTTGGTCGCGAGGCATGCTTGTTAGAAGGGCGTGCGTTGCTTTTACTTATCGAGCTTCGGAAGAATTTAAATAATTGTCCTCGCCTCCTTTTACAGAAAGCTGTCAGGAGAGCTGTGGACTGCCCGGAGATTAATAGACCTTTGAAATTGACCTGCGTTTATGAGAAGTCAACTACCCAGCTCCCAGCTGTGCCGTCAACGTTGATGATGAATTCAAGATAACTCTACTTGGTCCACGGTTATAAGCAGGAGCTGCTTTCACTGCGAGGATTTCGCGAAGAATTGACAGAGTGGCATGACTATAGATAGACCTGCCAATCACAAGGATTGACAGAGTGACAGGACTATGGAAGAACATGTCAGTCAATCATTGGGAGTGACAGAGTGACACGTGAGCTATTAAATTAGATTGGTCAATCACAGGCAGCGTCAACTACAGATGGACCCGACAACTAAGTCGCGGAAAGAATCACGGAGCAAACGAAAGCGCAACGTATCTTCGCATGACCAACAGTTGACGTGGTCTTGCTAAAAGAACTTGACTAAGCAAGACGATTTTAGCTGTTGATCAAAGGGAAAAAAATTCTTCGAGACATCCACGTGTAGAAGTTGCTGCGGAATTGTCTGCCCAGCGATTTATGGCTTTTACAGGTGATATAAATCGCGAAGAGCCGATCGATCCAAGAGAAATGTCTACAAGACAACTGTCAACGTGAAAGTGATGTTTCCTCTCTCGTTCAGTGTTGAAAATATGTCTGCAAACAGTTTTGTCTTTCAGATCGACGAAAACCGTGGACGATAGGATCCGTTTACAGCGTCGCGCGATCGTGGCTGCGTCGTTTTGCCACGTTCTCCGGAGAAATGAGTCAAAACTCGCGCTGTCGTCCTCGGGGCCGTGCTCTCCGCATGAAGTCTGTGCGTTCGACTTCTAGCTGTCGACCAGTCCCTTGACTTAATTAACTCTTGCTTGACATGTGCGAGTGAACCGTTCACGTCATCTAATTACTGAAGCTTCATCGTTATCATACGACGCCTGAGAAAGTCACGAGAACAAAATAATATAGTACTATCTATAGTTTGATAATTCGGTTTTTCTAATGAACTGATTACGATCTGACGCCAGAGTCAATATAAAATACGCTTTAGTCGGTTCAGCTGAGGGTTTGAACACACATATACTGTATATATATAGGTGGTACTGTATGTAGAAATACGAAAGCAAACATAGAGAAACACTGAGGAGATGATCTCGGCTGCTCGATCATGATTTAATGAAACTTAGCTACTTAGGATGTGATTCCAGGTCACTGAAAATATGCGACTGCCTCGCTCTTCCATTAGCCGAGACGATTTCGATATCATTCATTCGAGCCGCCTTTCTACAGCAGAACTTCAAGTCGACCTTCTCGTTGGAGCTATTTAGCCAGAGGAAATAGAGCACCGAATTGATGACGAAATTGGTCGAATAAAGTATTTCAAAAGCGTCGTCTACTTTTTTGTCGATAACAAAAGACTGAGCCGCCTTGCCGAGATGCGACGTTTGAAAGGGAATGACGCAGATTAACTTGCATAAGACGACGGCTATGATGAAGCGAAAGCCGCGCGACTTGAGCAAGGCACTTTCCTCATTCCTGCCACCTTTGCGGAAGACCTTCCACGCCGTATACAGGAGAAGAGTGAGAGAGATTGCAGTGAGAAGTTGAGGTAGATAGGAGGAAACAGAAAAGAAGACGATTCCGTAGATGAAAAGGCCATTGCTATGGGAAAAGCCACTGTTATGCAAAAGGCATATCCCACTATCGCCTCCAGGTGGGATTATCATTAGACCCGATTCGAAACCTCCCCAACCGGTGGTCGGAAAGACGGAGAAGGCGGCGGCGCCGAAGACGGTCACACTCACACCGGCAATCGCTTTCTTGAAAGTCATTCGTCGTCTCATGCCCCGGGCGACCGACTCGTAGCGATCGTAGGCGACGAAGAAGACAGCCCAGGCTGACCAGCCGATCGTAAAGAAGACGAGCGTCCACGTCCACTTGCATAGATTATCGTAGAGTGGTCTCGCCTCGAAGAAATGGGCCGCGATGAAGGCGAAGAAGACGATTCCGACGCCGGCAAATAGGTCGGCGACAATTACGTTTAGGAGGACAATGTTCGATACAGTGCTGATTTGGCGCGTCTTGATTTGGATTGCGCAGATGAGACCGCACACGGTGACGGTGAAGATGCCCACCGACAGGTTGAGGATTACTCGAGCCGTCCAGCGATTTTCGGCTGACGTATCGTTGAAGGTAAAGTTGAAAATGGGGCCCATTTTAAATCTGGGAAGTAACGAGAACAAGAGGTAGTACGGTATCCACTCGAGAGACATTACAATAAAGTTGGCATATCTACAGTAGTGTTATTAGGAGCTCCTAGTTCAAAGGCTAATGTTAGAATCAGGCACACTATCACGTTACGAAATCTCTAGTATCAACTTGGCATTAGCCTCTACCCAGCGTTCACGAGAGAACGACTCGAAGATGCGACGTACCTCTGCTTGACCTCACCTTTAGCTAGGAGAATCGTACACGCGAGGAAGCGGACAGAAGCTGAGTCTTGTGTTAAGTTGAGTTACTCTTAGGAGTTCCTGTCGACAGGTAAGACGAAGTTAGACTCGATTTCTCTCTCTCCTCCCAAGAGATATGCGTCCTGTTCCGGGAATGTGGTTCACGCAATGGATGATTGACTTTGTCTCCAAGCGACCGACTGTACACCTTAATTGAATAAGAGCGCGATGCCTTTGGTACTGCCGTTGGTCGCGAGGTTGACCTTGTTAGAAGGGCGTGCGCTGCTTTTACTTCTTGAGCTTCTGAAGAATCTAAATGATTGGCCTCGCCTCTTTTTTTTACAGAAAGCGGTTACAAGCGCTTAGAACTGCCCAGAGAATGAACCTTTGAAATTGGTCTGCATGTCAAGATAACTCGACTTGGTCACGCGGTTGTGGGGCAGGAAATGCTTAGGCTGCGAGGATTTCACGCGGCGCCGCGAAGAATTGACAAAGCGGCATGACTATAGATAGACCCGCAGAGTGATAGGACTACGGATGAACGTGTCAATCATTGGGAGTGACAGAGTGACGCGAAAGCTAACAAATTAGATTAGTCAACCGCGGAGCGAAAATGAAGACCCCGCGCCGTTCCGTATTTACAGTGGACTACACTTACCTAAAACAAAGCGTGTCTAAAAGCTGCTTTTATCTCTACCATCTGGAAGTTGCTGCTCGACCTGCCAACAATAAAACCGCTAAAGATTCTGCCAAGAAGTTTTGGAATATATTTTCGGGCTCCGTTGGTGTTGGCTTTTCTGCAGCTTCGGTTCAACAGGGTGGTCGTAAATTAAAGAAAGGCCCCACTATATAGTTTGCCTGCATTTGAACATTTGTTTGGCAGACACTTTCCCTAAAGAGTCCCTTGTTTGGAGGTTTCATGGTATAGAGACTTGTCGATAATTGGAATTGACAGAAGCGACTAAAGACAGGACCCGCAATCATACGGGTTGGCAGATGATTAAGGATGCCATAGATAGACCTGCCAGTCATAAAAATGACAGAGTGATAAAAATAAACTTGTCAATCATTGGGATTGACAGGGGCGACGCGGCTATAAATATAACCGTCAACGACGAGGAACGGCAGAGACATTGGATGTCGCGTAAATCTTTCAGAAATTAAGGACAGCTTTTGTTGCCGAAAATATATCGCCCGATTTCGCCGAACGAACCGCTGACGCCAGCTGTCGATCGCCTTACGACGAACGCCAGAGTCGACAAGCGACGGGGAAACGCGTCGCGACATAACAGGAAGACAAGAGGCCTTACCTGGTACGCTTAGACCCTTCCAATCAACTCCTGCGCGTGCGTGCTAAAATCTATCGCCGAAAATCGAACGTCTTCGAAGAGAAAATTCGCCCTTTCTCGCCTTTCGCCGGCTTCAAAAGCCACCTGTGATAGAGTAGAGATGTTCGTAAAACCGAAACGTTGCAGAGAAGCGCTCTGCACCGCCTATTCAAACCTTTCGAATCGTTAGCGCCATTTCTATTCTCTGTTTGACGCTCTTCGCCGCTCGTTCGCCACCACCAACGAGGCTCAGATCCAATCGCGGCAGAGAGCTGTTTGCCGACGAGCGAAGCTTGAGAACTCCGAGACAAAGACCCTTTCTTTCGAGAGGAATGCAATGACGTCAGTGAGAGCCAAGTAGCCCGGATAACGTATTAGGAGAAAGGTTTTTGCAAACTATCAGGAAACCTAAATGCTAGTATGGTAGTCTAAAGCACTGAAACCGAAAACTTACTAGAAGAGAATAACAAAACAACCATGCACGCGTACGTTAGAACGTTCAGGGACTCGAATTTTGACTGATCAAATAGCCTATGACTCATAAAATAAATACGAGGATAAAGAGAGAGAGTGGGATATAATAGCCTATGACTCATAAAATAAATACCCGGATAAAGAGAGAGAGTGGGATCGAATAGACTATGATTAATAAAATAAATACAAGGATGAGGGGAGAGAGAGGGATCGAAAAGACTATGATTCATAAAATAAATACAAGGATGAAGGGAGAGAAAGGGATCGAATAACCTATGACTCATAAAATAAATACCAGGATGAAGGGAGAGAGAGGGATCGAATGGCCTATGACTCATAAAATAAATACAAGGATGAAGGGAGAGAGAGGGATCGAATGGCCTATGACTCATAAAATAAATACCAGGATGAAGGGAGAGAGAGGGATCGAATGGCCTATGACTCATAAAATAAATACAAGGATGAAGGGAGAGAGAGGGATCGAATGGCCTATGACTCATAAAATAAATACAAGGATGAAGGGAGAGAGAGGGATCGAATGGCCTATGACTCATAAAATAAATACCAGGATGAAGGGAGAGAGAGGGATCGAATGGCCTATGACTCATAAAATAAATACCAGGATGAAGGGAGAGAGAGGGATCGAATGGCCTATGACTCATAAAATAAATACCAGGATGAAGGGAGAGAGAGGGATCGAATGGCCTATGACTCATAAAATAAATACCAGGATGAAGGGAGAGAGAGGGGTCGAATGGCCTATGACTCATAAAATAAATACCAGGATGAAGGGAGAGAGAGGGATCGAATGGCCTATGACTCATAAAATAAATACAAGGATGAAGGGAGAGAGAGGGATCGAATGGCCTATGACTCATAAAATAAATACCAGGATGAAGGGAGAGAGAGGGATCGAATGGCCTATGACTCATAAAAAAAATACCAGGATGAAGGGAGAGAGAGGGATCGAATGGCCTATGACTCATAAAATAAATACCAGGATGAAGGGAGAGAGAGGGATCGAATGGCCTATGACTCATAAAATAAATACAAGGATGAAGGGAGAGAGAGGGATTGAATGGCCTATGACTCATAAAATAAATACCAGGATGAAGGGAGAGAGAGGGATCGAATGGCCTATGACTCATAAAATAAATACAAGGATGAAGGGAGAGAGAGGGATCGAATGGCCTATGACTCATAAAATAAATACAAGGATGAAGGGAGAGAGAGGGATCGAATGGCCTATGACTCATAAAATAAATACCAGGATGAAGGGAGAGAGAGGGATCGAATGGCCTATGACTCATAAAATAAATACAAGGATGAAGGGAGAGAGAGGGATCGAATGGCCTATGACTCATAAAATAAATACCAGGATGAAGGGAGAGAGAGGGATCGAATGGCCTATGACTCATAAAATAAATACCAGGATGAAGGGAGAGAGAGGGGTCGAATGGCCTATGACTCATAAAATAAATACCAGGATGAAGGGAGAGAGAGGGATCGAATGGCCTATGACTCATAAAATAAATACAAGGATGAAGGGAGAGAGAGGGATCGAATGGCCTATGACTCATAAAATAAATACCAGGATGAAGGGAGAGAGAGGGATCGAATGGCCTATGACTCATAAAAAAAATACCAGGATGAAGGGAGAGAGAGGGATCGAATGGCCTATGACTCATAAAATAAATACCAGGATGAAGGGAGAGAGAGGGATCGAATGGCCTATGACTCATAAAATAAATACAAGGATGAAGGGAGAGAGAGGGATTGAATGGCCTATGACTCATAAAATAAATACCAGGATGAAGGGAGAGAGAGGGATCGAATGGCCTATGACTCATAAAATAAATACAAGGATGAAGGGAGAGAGAGGGATCGAATGGCCTATGACTCATAAAATAAATACAAGGATGAAGGGAGAGAGAGGGATCGAATGGCCTATGACTCATAAAATAAATACCAGGATGAAGGGAGAGAGAGGGATCGAATGGCCTATGACTCATAAAATAAATACAAGGATGAAGGGAGAGAGAGGGATCGAATGGCCTATGACTCATAAAATAAATACCAGGATGAAGGGAGAGAGAGGGATCGAATGGCCTATGACTCATAAAATAAATACCAGGATGAAGGGAGAGAGAGGGGTCGAATGGCCTATGACTCATAAAATAAATACCAGGATGAAGGGAGAGAGAGGGATCGAATGGCCTATGACTCATAAAATAAATACAAGGATGAAGGGAGAGAGAGGGATCGAATGGCCTATGACTCATAAAATAAATACCAGGATGAAGGGAGAGAGAGGGATCGAATGGCCTATGACTCATAAAAAAAATACCAGGATGAAGGGAGAGAGAGGGATCGAATGGCCTATGACTCATAAAATAAATACCAGGATGAAGGGAGAGAGAGGGATCGAATGGCCTATGACTCATAAAATAAATACAAGGATGAAGGGAGAGAGAGGGATTGAATGGCCTATGACTCATAAAATAAATACCAGGATGAAGGGAGAGAGAGGGATCGAATGGCCTATGACTCATAAAATAAATACAATGATGAAGGGAGAGAGACTGGTGGGTTGAAAAAGGGTACATATGCGATTTACCTGAGTGAGAGGGCAGGCGATTCAGCCTAATCAAACCCCTGGAGCCTGACCTATTAATGTCAGACCACCCTCTCACTCTGAAGTAGCTATCCGTCTTCTTTCCTCAACTTCCTTTTTCTAGAAGAAAGAGAGAAAATTTAGAAGCAGGTGCCCCGTATCAATGATGAAATTCCTTTTACAAATTTACTTGGTTTCTTTTGTGATGAGCTGTGGATGTATGTAAAAGTTCCCTAAAATTGTAAAGGCAGTAAACACATTTTTAACAAAATTACGAACTTAACTTTAAGTTTTTGAGCCTGAATAACGGAGATTCAAAGAAATGTAATAATTTTTACCTCGTTCATATAATTCTTATATTTTCATCTTGATTATTCAGAAAAATTTTGGAGAGATTAATTGAGTGGAGAGAGAAAGATTCATAATGCAGATTTTTTTTGTAATTTCTATTGTAAAGCTCCTAATTCAAAACTACTTTGAAAGATGTATAATTATTTACCGCGCATCCTTCAATAAAATATTTCATATCGAGAATGATGACGTCATAATTGAAACTTCTAAAATCCCATTATTTTATGTTTTTGATCAATAGTACGACACCTTACCTCATTGACGGGTAAGGAAGGGAGTCGTTCCTTTGAGACTTAAAAACACATTTCAAAAACTTCAACTCGCTGTTTAATTTTTTTTCAGGCCATTTGGACAGCCACTTACACTATTAGTATTTTTTTCTCATTTTTGACTACAAAAATAGCAAAGACTAGAAAAAAATTCGCTAGTGAAACTACAAATTAAAAGACATTACAAATTTGCGTAAAAGGCACGTGTACACAGGAATGATGTATACGCTAGGTCCCTTTATCCCAAAAGGGCTTCCCAACGCGGGGCCCCCTCACCCACCCGTACTTTATAATTATTATTAATTATGAAGAAGAAGACATGAAATGATGATGATGATGATAAATGATGATGATGATAAAGACATTGATGATAATTGATGACATAGGGGCGGTTAGCGAGAGTGTGGCACGTGTTTAGCTCAAGTGTAGGACCCCTAAAGCTTGGTGGATGCTTCATATCTCTTTTAGCAGCCTAAGTGCACCACTGCCTTTCCCTATCCTATATTCTTCCCTATCCTATTCATGACGCACGCCCATTCGCCGGAACGGGGTGCGTCATTGCGAGCGGCCTCGAAACCTCTAACTACAAAAGTCACTAAAAATAGCCGCTCGCCAAAACGGAAATGACGTAACACGACTTCACGAACGATACACACGAACAACACTAAAGGGATTCTCTAAGGAAGGCTGGGACGATTAGTCTTTAGAGATTAGTCCTAGCTAGTGTTATGCGCGGATGGGATGCGCTTGGGGGCCCCGGCCTAGGGGTCACACGCACCCACACGATCATGCCACGCGTGTACACGAGATAAAACCACGCGCGCGCGAGCGAAAAAAGGAGCTACAAATTCCCCCGCTTGCTTTTCGACGTCCTCTTCGCTCCGATGAGCTCTTCCATCTTCATTCTCCGCGTCGGCGCGTCGTCTCGTCTCCCATTCGCCGCTTCCACGCGCGTGCGAACGATCTACGAAGAGAATTCGCCGCCTGCCTACTGAAAAGACGCAATTCGCTTACCGTTTCGACGTGAACTTCGTGAAGATCGAGAGCCGCGTGCTTCGTGCGTGCCTCGCGCGCGTTCTTTCGCGCGTTACGCACGTCTGCGCGCGAGTGAGTGCTGGACTTTCCGCGTTGCGCTCGATGCTCGCCACGTCGTCCAGTCGAAGACGGCGGGCTAGCGTGAGAATGAAATTGTGTGCGATGCTGCTCTCGCTTGGTGCGCGAGGCGTCAAACGGCCGACCAATGGGATGACGCGCTGCTAAGGCTTAATTTGGTGTTTGGCAGGTGCGAAAGATTCGATTAGATGGGAAGGTAATTAGACCAGTGTCACGTGTCTGCGGTACGTTCGACAAATATCGTCATTTCCGGTTACGCCCAGTAAAGAAAATTCGAATCTTTGGTGGAATACCGCATTTCTCGCAGACGTTATTGCTCAGTGCATGGCCTTTTTAGAGCCAGACCATTTGCACGAAAAAACGAATGACGAAATCATATGACGTAGCCATTGGTTTTCGGCTTATTATTTAATTAACTAATTAAGTAGCAAAGCTTAGCCAAATCTTCAATCAGCTGATCAGCCAGCGCAAATGGATATTCATTCCTTGGCGACGACACCATGCAGTATCCTCTCAGCAGTCGACGGCAGAGGAAACATGAGCAACTTTTCAGCATCAGATGTCTGACAGAGAAGACCTCGACATAATTCGGAGAGACGTTGCGTCATGATGAAGTTGAGACCCGGAACAGCTAACTGTCTACTAAGAGGCTCCGAGCGTTTAGGCGCCAATTACGACTTAGAAATGGAATAAAAAATAAAACAAACTTTTATCTGTTAGCGATTTAGCTACAAAAGACAAAAGAGAGTGAACGCTAGCCGTTCCATTCACACAGAGCCCTAGCCCTCTAACCTGCCATCAAATGCGTCTATCTTCGGTGTATGTTAGTCAGAGAAAAACTACCTTTCCTCATTGTCGAACACTCAAATGATAAAACAAGGCGATTGCATCACTAAGCTGTACATACAACAGTGAGGCCAGAGGGTGGACGAAATTGATATGTTCGCATCTGGCGCCCTTTCTCATCCCATTTCAAAGGGATGAATGTGGTACAAGGCTACAGCCGTAAGGAGGTGACAGTTTATATACTGACGCCGTCAACCGGTGCGTCACTCTCTAATTTTACGCCGTCAACAAGTGCCATCTCTCTCTATGTACTAACTTCGTCAACAGGTGTCGTCTCTCTATATAATTAAGCTATGCACAAGTGTCGCCATGCTGTAGGTAACTTAGTTTGGGACGTAATAGAAAGGTGGCCTCTTTCTCAAAGTAGCCGTTACTGTCTACGACTTCTTACATACTGATTGATCTTAATCATCTGCCACATCCGACCTAAAAATAATACGAAACCTAAAGGTCAATTATGCACGGCAGTTCTACTTAAGCTTGCCTTAGAAACGCTCCGCTAAGTTGACCACGTAGTAAGGCATAAGAGAGAGTAACAAAACATCGCCTTCCCTCTACTTCCCCGTTCCAAGTCAAAAGTCAGAAACGTCGCCAATCTTTCTAACTAATCTGCGCTTGTTTTTAATGCGTACGCATCCGCCTAAGGCGACCATAAACATGACCGCATATATATTTATAATGTAACCTTTGCTATGCAGTGGCGCCACGGGGTGCGTAGCGTCTGATCCACGCCAAGTCTTCTGCAATCCTATCAAAGGGATTCTGCTTCGCGTAAGGCTTTCACAGCGAGATGAAAGATAGCGCGCAAAGCTAAGGTCAACTAACCGTTCTCCACGCGCGCACATAGAAACTTTAGAAGACGGACAATTCCTCGACAGGGCGAGCCCAAAATGAAATCTCAATCCTTTCATGAGCATCCTCCAAGACTGACAGGTGGGCAATCAAATTTATGCGCGTAAAGAAAGCCTTACGTTCGCATCACTCGACAATAAAAGACTCTCGCGCACTGAACGCTGAACCACAGTTTCATCGCGATGCGTCGATTTCTCACTGCCAGCCAATGACGACGACAACGACGACTATTGGAGGCTACATCGATACTGATGGCTCTATTCTCAGCGGCTCTGACTTCTCCGTCATAAGGCAGTCAACAGGCAAGTACCTGGTCACGTTCCACACAGCTTTCTCTGCCAAGCCAGCGGTCGTCGTTACCCAAGTGTTTCCTATATCGTTCAGCTCGAATGGAAGCACAAAAGACAACGCCGTCATCACCGATATCGATAAAGACAAATTTCAATACGTCACCGGTAAAGCGAACGGTGATCTCGATGACAGGGCCGCTTCATTTATTGCCTTTGGCTGAAGCCGCGAACGAAAATCAGAACTGCTCTAGTCTCGCGTGCTGGTGATCGATGCTTCTGTTTTTAGAACGTCATCGTTTTTCTTTGACTTGCTGCTAAATATAACCGTTTTGACGTGGGTAATGATGTGAGTACACCACAGTGCACGCTCTTCGTACTTTGCGTTGATATGCAATAGGTACACTTCAACCTAAACTTACATGCATATGGTAGTCCATTAGGGTAAACAGATGAGGCCCCTTTTGGGAGTTCAGCATCACTAGGGCCACGAGATTTTGGCTCGCAGAGGCCGTTGTAAACATCGCGCGCTTGCATAATTCAAGCCAGACGGAGACCGACCTTATAGCCTATCGTCGAGCTCTGAAGAAAAGAATTCGACTTACGAGAGAGGAGAGACGAGCTTCGAAGCGGCGAAGGGTGAATTCGTCTCTTGAGAGACGGAGAACGACTGAGTTGCGTCAACTAACCCGCCTAAGCGTAGGCCATTAGGGTACCTTCAAACGGAATACATGAACTCGCGTTGTGAGCTTGGCCTTACGCTTCGCGATGCGAAAATCTGTTCGTGAGACACCTTAGGGAGCCTCGCCTTTTCGTAAAGACGGCAGCGGCTAGAAATAGTGCTTTGGAAAGCATCCTACTGATAAGCCGAAACGCGTTCGGCAAAAAAATACAGCAAAAGGACCCACTTCTTTGACCATTACCCGGATAACGACACAAAGTATTTATGATCTCCTAAACAGTATTGCTGATTGTTACAACTTCTACGTAAACACTCGTTCGTTGAGAGGTGACGCTTACAGTCTGTCTAGAGAGAAGTCGACAGCTAGCTGGTCCTTAGCTGGTCCTTCTAAAGAATTTATTTCTCAGAGCACGTCACGTGCTGTTAATGTTAATTGGCGCAGACACGTGAAGGGTCAACAGTTTTTCCTTCGGTTTCCTTGCAAAGCCACCCACCCTATATGGAGAAACGTTGCGAGAGAAGGCATGCACAGGGACATGTTGCGCAAAACATCCAATGCATCATCACTTCAGCAGACGAATAATGACCTAAAACAGAAGTTACTACTCAGGCGCAAAACAACAACAAAAACAGCGAATAAGCATTCAGCGTGAAGTTTCTGGTCACTGCTCAGTACCCATGACGAACTCTGAAATAAAGATATAATACGTGAGTGATATAAATTCTTAAAAAATACACAGCACCTTTTGTGACGCCAACCAATCACTGCTGCGGCGACAGCCGTAACAAAAATGACCAACATCGCGAAAGCCACGACAACCCAGTCGACGATAATCGTCTCCTCGTCAACGACAACGGCTTTCTTTCTTGATAAGGAAGATTTCTCATACGTCACGCCATACGTGCCAGTGACACGGCATGGCATTCCAGAAGAGTGAAACACGCCGTCGTCCTGCGACTGATTCGAGTCACACGGATCGACTATAGAGACAATATGCATAAAGACACGCAGACTAATAATTCACAATTTACCGTGATTATTATTCACGAACGTGAGTGTAATATCTTTTGCTCGAACTGGAGCCACGCCGCCAGGGTAGAAGGCGCCAGTTGGAAAAACGATTGCCAAAGTGCGATTGTCATCCCACAAGCCAACGGCAGGAACATCGTTCAAGTGTTTGGGTAAGAAGCTGATAAGTTTCATCAACTGAGATCGACTTAGAACTGGCGGCGTATTTGTGTCGTGTGAGAACTTGACAATAACAGTTGTGCCCGGAAGGACGTCGTCATTCGATGGCTCTTCGACTTGAACAGACGTCACTTGAACTCTCTAGAGAAATAGACAAAAAATTATTTTCAGAACGCTTCAATTTAATACTTAATTATACGAACCTTTCGCTTTTGACTGAACGCCTCCGTGCGCATATCTGCACTAAACTCTTTTTTCTCCTCCACGTCACGACGACGACGACGACGGCTGTTTTTCTCAGCAACGCATTCCATTCCACCTTGGATCAAGAAATCCGGTGGGTTGTCGTTGATAGTGATGATGTCTACATGTGAAACTGCACTGCTGTTTGCCGGTGGTTGCCCGTTGTCAACAACTGTAAAAACGATCTATTAAAGATGAAGGTTAATCGCACAATAGGAATTAAATATATGAAACCACACCTTGCGACCAATTTTCACAAGAGAAACGTCGCTGATGAAAATTGTTGGTTCGGCAGCCGCAGACGCGTAAAATAAACGTCCAACAACGCATGCATAAATCTACATTGAGAAAGAAAACATTGCTCAGTAGCACCATTGTGTAGAATGACGATTATATAACAGACCTTGCCACTGTCTTCACCGGTGAATGTGAGAAGTTTACTTGATCGATCGGGTTCATACTAACAAAAGACATCGTAATTACAAAATTACAATTTTGGATTTTTTATACACACCGTCAGGCCGGGACATCCTACCGGATTTCGTAGGAAAATGTACTCATTGGCATCAAGCTTGTCAGGATAAATTGATCTGCAAAAATATCTGATAATATTCACATAGATTTCGCCAGTGCAGTTTCTTACGTCAATTCCACTGTCATTTTGGAAATGCTGTTTCCTTCAATTGAATCGTCAATAAGGACGTCGTGTGGTCGACTGACGACGTGCTGGCCAACGTTCTGATTCTCTGTGAAGCTTATGCGATCGTCATTTCCTATCCCGACGCCCAAATCCAATTGCGGACCATCATTGACAAAGACGGTGGAGACGTTCACAAATACTGGCAAGCTTGCAGATCCCTCTTTGTCCCAAACAGTAACAGTGATCTGAGACAAGACTCTCGCTGGTTCAGAGGCGGTGTTGTCATACGTGGCCAAACGCAATATCTACAGTTAAAAAGGAAGGTAAAGAGAGAAACAAACGTACGCTAACTTGTACCTCAAGATAAGCAGCCAAAGAGGCGACGCCGCTCAGATAAACAACTTCCGTGCCCGATCCAACAATGGTCACTCCGTGTCCACTGGCAACGCCTCCATCGACGAGTATGATGTCTCCAGCACGAGACGAGCTGAATGAAAGCGTCGCATTGCCAGCAAAGAAACTGTCCACATCAATCAGTATAGTAGACATGGGAAAGATGGTTACAGGCGCTCCGTTCTCAATGTATGTAATCGAATGAGATCTATCTGCAGGTGAAGCAAACTGAGGAGGATGACTGGACTGCGAAAAACGTAGAATTGGACCGTCGTTCACAGGAGTGACCAAGATGCGAAGTATGGCTGGAGCGCTGCTGTTCTGCCCATCGTCCACAGTCACATAAGCCATTCTTTCAACACAAGTCATTTATGAAATCGCAATAAAAATTCTATAATAACCACCTTGTGTCTGACGAAAGATTGACAGGAGGGCTCAAATTGTTGACAAAACCGAAAGACGACAACACCATTTCGTAATATTTGATTCCAGCGCTTCCATATAGTCTCTGCGAAAGGACAAAAACATACAGAAAACGTCTCTGTACGGACACGCTTCAGGTGTACCACAAACTGATTTTGGCTGTCACTTTCTATATTTATACCAAAGGCCGCCGCAACAGACGAATTCAAAACCAACCCGTCACCATCGTGCCCATTCACAAGTCTAACCGTTGCTCTTTATCGAAAAAGAAAATATTGTTAAAATCGTCACGATAAGATGTTGAATTAATTAAAGAAGGATTACCCCGTCATGTTCACGTCATTGGCATCCGTTACGGTGACACTACCATTCGGGAGAAAACTTGGTGGATGTCCTTCTGTGTAAAGCAATTCGTCTTGGGTCAATGTTACGACCGGAGCAAGGTTAAAATCAATTAGCCGGACGCTGAAGAAAACGCTATAGAATTAATAATAGCCACTTTTTGGAAGACGCACAGAACAGTGGCAGTTGTCCTGAACTTCCCGTCAAATACTTCAAACTCGATAGTGACGTCGTCCAATCCTTCAAAATCCGATTCCCTGAAATTGAATATTATAAAACTTCACAGTAATTATCTATGCATTGCATTACGAATTATTGTATGTGACATTGTTGAGAAGAGCTTGAAAAACAACAGTCGATGCATTTCCAGTGAAAGAAATCAATTTCCCAGCCTCATTCACCTTGTAGAACGTTCGTAAATATAATTGCGGCGAACTAAACGCTGCTCAGAACTTTTACCTCTGTCTCAACTACTTCACTGTTATCATTAATTGACAAAATCCCACTTCCACTTGACAAAATTCTCGCCGTGGCAGATTGTATAAGATGGCTGAAAATATAAAATCAGTTAAACAAAGCAAAAAAATTAAATAAAATATTACATTTCATGATCCGGGTCCGTAAGAGTTAGTGAATTGCTGGTGACATCAATAGAAGTTTGACTGCCTTCCTCGTATCGTATAACAGGCGCTTCAAAAAGAAATTACAGTGAGTTGTTTCTATATCAGTAGCAAAAACTTTACTTCCGATTGTTAAGACAGGTGCGTCGTCGTTCTTTCCAACAAATCTAACTGTCACGCCGATCACAGGAGTAGAAAACCCGTTTGAATCAATGACCGTAACAAGAATTGTTCTAAAACAAAGGACAAAATAGTATAACAAGGAAAGCTATTCAATACGTATAAGATACCTTTGATAAAAATCCGGATCGCTTTCAGGGTTGACAAAGCCAATAGAAAGAAGTACGTGCGCCAAATTGCTTGGATTCGCGCCTCGTCGAACAATTATCCCTTTGCTAAAAATCATTTTAGAGCGTCAATCAATCTCTCAAAAAATCATTTTGCAATTTTAACGTACGCGCCAGAGGAAAGCGTGAATCGCGACGTAAGAAGCTCAAGGATGGCACTGCTTTCATCATTGTCAAGTCTTCCCACAAAAGCGGCTAGGTCTGGAACAAAGGAAACCTACGCAGAAATAATGTTAAAAAGCAAAACCTTCAAAAACCAGAACGCACAAATTCGAGCGAGCTCGCCGGATTCGTCAATTCAACGACTACTTCTCTCCAGTCCTTAAAAAGTCAATTAGCCAAATCGATATTAATAAATTTTCCTTAAGTTAAGAACCT
Organism: Oscarella lobularis; assembly: GCF_947507565.1. Lineage (NCBI taxonomy): Eukaryota > Metazoa > Porifera > Homoscleromorpha > Homosclerophorida > Oscarellidae > Oscarella > Oscarella lobularis. Next base: position 2,201,712 of record NC_089192.1, on the reverse strand, counting down.
CATTCCCCAATGCAGATGTGTCTAGATTCTCTTCTTTTGGTGCAAGCCAAACCCTCGAAAGTGGCTCACGAGACAGAACGGTTCGATTCAGTGTCGTATTATCAGCGACGTTAAAATCGACAGCAACGTGTTCGCATTCGCTTACTTCTCCCAGCGCCCCAGCACACGCAAAGAAATCAACGACTCTACACGTGTCGTTGCAGCCGTCACCGTCTTTTCCCGTTCCATTCAGCGTGTCACACTGCTCAAAAAACTCACGAATCCCATTTCCGCAATTGAAGCACTGACTAGGCCCGTTGAATTCGTCGTTGACCGGACACACAAAACCGTCTAGTATAGTGCAGCTGAACGAATCGCAGCCGAAGCCACTGGAACCGGAATCGCAATCTTCACCGGGAACTCGAATTCCATCGCCACAAATTTGGTTAAAACAATTGGTTAGTCCTCCCACTGGAACTTGGCACCCGAATCCATCCTCGAGTACGCAAGCGGACGAGCAACCGTCTCCGTCGACGTTGTTGCCATCGTCGCATTCTTCAGTTTCGACTTGGAGAATTCCATCACCGCACTCAGGACATTCAACGGTGACATTACTGTCACTCTGACTGTTATTAAGTGCTTGGCAATAATCGGTTAGACTGGTAGCATTGGTGCCATTGCTGAGAACCCCAAAAACACCTGATGTTTCGTTGACTGATCGGCGGAACCGGTTGCCACCGTTCCTTCGCCGACTTTCGCATTCCAACAATGCATCATTGCTTAACTGCAACGAAGAACCAGTTCCACTAACTAAGTCTTCTAATACCGATGTTAGCAGATTAATTATTGTTGGCGATCCCAAGTTCTGGGCAGTGTCAATCCGACCACATATCACAAAACCTTCCTTCTCCAAAACAGATTTAAGTTCACCAACGTCTGTTGAGTTAGCCGGACATGATCGCACAATGTCGAGCATTATGTCAAAGTTGACATCGCGATAAGTCGACGATTCCTCCAAAATGTCTCGCAAAGCTAACGCATCGCCCAGTTCAAAAATGGTATTGCAAAGATCGTCCTTCGGTACGCATTCTCCGAGGCCATTGAACAGACGATGGTCAACGAGACGGCATTCTTCGGCAAACGGCGTAACCGTGCGATTGACACCGTAAACGTCGGCAATAGTATTGCTCGTCAAGTTCGCCAGACAGATTAAGACTTTGCTCCCCCACGTGCCGAAGGCGCGACTTCCGCTTGCACGACAAGCAGGAGATAGGAACGTATCGATATAGTTGGGTGAGTCACAAGGAAAGACTCGTTGTGCGCACGAAATGAAATCGGGGCAGCTCTCAACGAGGGACGAACAGCGAGCTTCGCCTGAAAAGGGACGTTATACGTCAAAAAATGATTGTTTTGATTATGTACCTAGTTGGCATCGCAAACCGCCAAATTCTGGTGGGCAATTGCAAGTGAAACTACCGATATTGTCAGTACACGTTCCACCATTTTGACACGGACTTGGATCACATTCATTAATTTCTGAAATTAAAAACCCTTAATAACCTAAAAAGAATTAAATGACTATTCTCACCGGTTTCACAAAATGTGCCTGTGTAACCAGCAGAGCATTCGCAAAGAAATTCATTTACGAGATCGGAACACGTGCCATTTTGACACGGCATTGACAAACATTCGTCGATGTCTGCAATAAAAAATTACTATTTTCTACTTTTTTTAAAATCCTAACCTATGTCGCAGTAAGGTCCTGTGAATCCTTCAAGGCAATTGCACCTAAACTCAGAAATAAAGTCTTCGCAACTTCCACCATTGCGACAAGGACTGCTTTCGCATTCATTGATGTCTGAAACATATAGAATTCAGCCGTCAATCAAAAGAGTAGCCACTTCAAACTCGACTCACTTATATCGCATGTACGACCCGTAAAGCCTAGACTGCAGTTGCACGTGAAATCGAGAAATAGATCATTGCACGTTCCACCATTAAGACACGGATTGGTCGAGCACTCATCCGTATCTTCGTTACACGTATCTCCCGTAAAACCAGGAGGACAAGAGCAAAAGAAAGAGGCTCGCCGATCCTCACATGTACCTCCATTTGTACATGGCATAGAAAGACACTCGTTCAAATCTATAATTGAACAGTACTTTAACACAAGATGAAACTGCGCTAATTCGTACCATTTTCGCATTGAGATCCAACGAATCCAGACGAACATGAGCACGTGAACGTGCCTAATTTGTCAGTGCACACCGCTCCGTTTAGACAAGGACTCGATGCGCAATCGTCAATAACTAATCGAAATCTACTAACAAACGTTTCATTGGAGAAGGCGTCAGTGTACCTGCACACGTTCCGTTGAATTCCTCTGTTAGAGGAGGACAAGTGCAATCGAAGCTTCCTTCAACGTTTGTGCACAACTGTCCAATAATCGGGCACGCGCTTCCGTTGTTGCTTGCTTCTATGCACTCGTTTATGTCTAGAAACAAGCAATGGATAGGAAGAAAGCCCAAAATAACAAAACCTTTGACTAACCAGAGCAACTGTGTCCGTCAGGTGCTAAGCGGAATCCAAGACTGCACGAACAGACAAAACCTCCTTCCACATTAGTGCAGATGTCATCACAGTTTTCCAGTCCTTCATCGCATTCGTTAACATCTAAAAGATACAAATTAGACGACAGTCACCCTCAAAATATTGCCACAATATACCAGAGCAACTTTGCTTATCGACATCTAATAGAAATCCTTTGAAACAACTACACGTTTCCGATCCATCAGTGACATTTCTTGAGCAGATCTGCTGACAAGGATTTGGGTTCGTGCAATTTTCAGTAGCTAGAGAAATCAAGAAACGGTAGTTAGGTGCCAAAACTTCTAAGAAGAAAAACGTACGAATGCACGATTCGTTGTCACCACCGAGTATAAAACCATCAAAGCAGCCACAAGAAAATGACCCTGGAGTATTCAAACACAGCTGTTGACAAGGTCTCAGTTCATTGCATTCGTCAACATCTAATACACAATACCACTAATATATACTACAATTGACAGCTTTTACCAGTGCATTCAAAACTATTCTCCAATCGAAATCCGCCAGTGCACTCGCAGCGAAAAGAAGGAGCTTCATTGATGCACGTCTGGTTGCAGTTGTCCAAATTTTCTTCACATTCGTCGATATCTGAACACGCGACGACGGTCAAGATAAAGCAATACCATAAACGAAAAACAACTTACCAACACACTTTCCACCCTCAAGTTCACTGCCGTCAGGACAGTCCGTGCAATTTGCACCCGTCCCAGGAGCAGGAATGTCTGTGCAATTAGTGCCAATCGGACAGCCCGGATCGAGGCACCCGTTCTGGTCAACGTCACAGAAACTTCCTTTCCAACCTAAAATGAGATTTCAGTAATAAACTAGAACCATTAGTCGAATGCTCTTTCCTTGACCGCATTGACAGTCTTCCAGTATAAACCCATCGTCACCACCGTCGGTATCAACTTCCATACATTGTGCTCCGTTTTGCAAAGCGCAGGGGCAAAGTCTCACTAGGAGTCGAAGTTCGCTAACGGCACCTTTACTATCATTGGCGATGATAGTGAAACTGACAGAACCGACGTCTCCAGGCGTCCAACGCAATTGGTACTCGCTTCCGTCGTTTTCCAACGTAAAATCGCTCTCATATGGACTCCGTTCAATAGACACAGTGAAATTATCTCCGACATCAGTAACGTTAAAGTGATACACAGACTCGACGTAAAGTTGAGCTCTAAACGTACCGTTGTCGGCGCCGACTATATCAGGAGGATCATTCACTAAAACGCAGAAAGTGTAAGTGTAACAGATTATGCGTCATGTACATATATAAAGAGAGTGGCTCCTGAACAACTCACTTTGGATTACAGATGCTTCTGCTACGCCAGCGCGACCTTGAAGAGTCGTCAGAGCGACATCTTCGCTTCCAGTCTCTAAAAGATCGAATAGACACGGTGGATCGCTGTTACACTGATCTCTTTGGGCGGATGTGTAGCGACTCTGCGGTACTTCATCAATAAAAGTAGGTTCGTGATCGGGATCAGAGAACGTAGATACGCTTTCTCCCACTTCGTAGTAGAACAAAGATTCCGCCTGCGTCAGTTGCCCTATACCATTTCATTAAAAAAATTATATACATAACTTATGGTACTTACATGTTTTTCCGAATAGGTTGTGAATTTCTCGGCTTGTTGAGTTAACGGAGATTTCCTCGCCCGAACGAGACACAAAATCATTGGTCTTATCTCCGTCCCATCGACCGACCAAACCTCGCGTTTCACCTTGAAACGAATCCGGTAACCCCAAGACATATGACAAAAGACCACTTCGTGCCGTTATACTAACAGTAACCTCGGATGAGAACGACATGACAAGCGATCCATTCTCTTCCCCACGTGACAAAATAACGTTGTCCAATAAGAGAACGCCATTGGGCGCTAATTCGGAGAATTCATCTGACACGTCGCGCCACGACGATCCATCAAACGCGCTAAGTGATTCCGTCAGCGGAGCGTCAGAAGCGTAGCAGCAAACCATGATGCGGAGTTCTGTCGCCGAAACAAGGCCCACGTGTACTGTTGTCGAGCCATCATCGCTACCAGTCGAAAATTGCCGTCCGACGAATGCCGAAAATTCAGTTGCCGTCGAGTTGTCAAAAAGCTGTGTCCGACCCTGGAACTCAAATCGATTGTCGGCTGATTTGAAGACGCGATATTCGCCGAGTCCGTTGAATGTATACTCGTTGCCGTCTAGTGTCGTGAAATGGGGTTCGCCAAATCCCCAGACGAAAAAGATTGGAAATCGTCTGATGCACGTCCGCGGTGGCGGACGTCGCTCGAAGTACAGATTGCAGAGATCTGTATCAAAGCAACATTGTCGATACGGTATCACGTCGAATTGTTCATGATTTAACAGATTGAAAAACGAGTGAAATCGATTGGCTGAGCCAGCCAAAGGTGGCTGGGTAATCAACCTTCCACCTCCAACCCCGAAGAAGAAAAACGGAATGAAAAAGAAGAAATTCGAGCGATAACAGCATTCCGCTTGTTGACCGTTGACACCACCAAAGAACGAGACAAAGCACACTCGACCGCGCGCCTGATCTTCGGCAGAGAAAACTTGAACAAATCTGAAATCTGTACGTGCTTGAAACAACGTGCACGGACACGGTTGAACAAACAGATGCCAAAATGGGAACGATCCATATAGAGCAATGTCTCGGAAATACCAATCAAGACAGGGGCCTCGATTTTCACATCGATTCCCCGCCAGCGAGACTCGATACAGGTACCGACCAGTAATGCCAACGTTCGACAAGGAAGCGACTGAAAGAACAGAGACCGTACCAGATAACGGATGACTTTCAAAAGTGCTCAAATCATTCGCCATGTATCCGACGACCGCCGGATTTTGACCGGGACGACCGATCCACTGAAGTCGATGGTCGATCGGGTAATTGAATAGTACATACGTCGTACGCTCGTCTGAGACGATCACAACTTGGAACGTATTGCGCTGAAAAACATATTCAAATATTTGCATTTAGTATAGCCTCTTTTTTTACCAGTGACGAAAGAGTGTCCTGGAAGTTGGGTCGACCGTCTGGAAAGTTCGGTACGCGATCCCACGTCGCAACGAGACCCCACGTGGCGATAAACGTTGTGCCGGTAAACGTTTTCACGTCGTCACTTGCTCGTTGAAGTATTTCTGACAGAGAATTTGTGTAGACTTGATAGAAAACGTTGCCGTCGCGACGCGTATCGACATCGGCCCAAAATGGCGCCGCAATGGACGGGAAACCTGACACTGGTAATTGTTCTGGAAAGGCGCTGGCGAAAGCTTCGTCAAATGATACAAGCCCGTTGTTAGAGACCTATACAAATGAAGCAACAAATTCAAAGAAACGATCACTATAAAATGAAGTACGTACGTAGGCGAAACGATGTCTTGCTCTTCCAAAAGGAAAACACGCGGGTAAGAAAATGGGAGGAGATGTAGAGTCGTCAGATCTTGGAAGTCTGCTGTCGCCCTGACCTGGGCCAAACGGATAAAGATTCGGATCCTCTGAAAAAAAAACACAAAATAATATTAGGTCAAATATATCATGACGTTTCTAAGTGGAGCTTAAAGTTGGATTATACGGTAAGTTTTAATTTAATTTGTTGTTTATGCTAGGTAAAGTAAAGTCCTCTTAGGATCTCCGTACCTATTTCACAACGATCTCCCGCAAATATTCCTACGCAGGTGCAGAAAAACGAGCCAGGAAGGTTGGTGCATGTTCCACCATTCTGGCAGGGATTGAAAAGACATTCGTTAATATCGCCTGTTGTTGGTTCCAGTGTAGTCGGTCCCGGAGTCGTTGGCTCAGCTGTAGTTGGACCAAATGTCGTGGGCTCAGCAGTAGTAGGAGCTTTGGTCGTTGCATCTGGTGTAGTCGGTTCTAGAGTAGTTGGCTCAGCTGTAGTTGGACCAAATGTCGTTGGCTCAGCAGTAGTAGGTGCTTCGGTCGTTGCTTCTGGTGTAGTCGGTTCTAGAGTAGTTGGCTCAGCTGTAGTTGGACCAAATGTCGTGGGCTCAGCAGTAGTAGGAGCTTCGGTCGTTACTTCTGGTGTAGTCGGTTCTGGAGTTGTTGGCTCAGCTGTAGTTGGACCAAATGTCGTTGGCTCAGCAGTAGTAGGTGCTTCGGTCGTTGCTTCTGGTGTAGTCGGTTCTAGAGTAGTCGGCTCAGCTGTAGTTGGACCAAATGTCGTGGGCTCAGCAGTAGTAGGAGCTTCGGTCGTTGCTTCTGGTGTAGTCGGTTCTGCAGTAGTTGGCTCAACTGTAGTTGGACCAAATGTCGTGGGCTCAGCAGTAGTAGGCGCTTCGGTTGTCGCTTCTGGTGTAGTCGGTTCTGGAGTGGTTGGCTTAGCAGTAGTAGGAGCTTTGGTTGTCGCTTCTGGTGTAGTTGGCCCTTCTGTCGTTGGTTCCGGTGTAGTCGGTCCCAGAGTCGTTGGCGCCGCTGAAATTGGTTCTGCAACAAAAAGATAAAAATTCAAATATCAATCGAAGAATAGTTTGCGTTCAACTTACGACAAACGGGACTCGGACCAGACCATTGCCCAGTTTCAAGACAGGTAAGTTCCCTTTCGCCAAACAGAACGAAACCCCATTGACATGAAAACGTTGCCGTAGCCACAAAAATAACAGAGCCATAAACAGAAACTGTCTTCGGCTGAACAACGAATCCATTCTCCGGAGCATCCAACAGCCCACAATCGACAACTACATAGACAAAAAGTTAGTTCAAGGCATAACAACAAAGAAACAAAAAAACTCTTACAGAGAATGCTCACTTCCTCACACTGACCAACCAAACCAATTAAATTAGGAGTCCAGAGAAGCGAATTAAGCGGGCAAAATGACGGAAGGAATGAACCAAAGACAATCACTTCGCCGCTGTCGTAAGAAAGGAAAGAATGAATCACCTGAATCGCGTTCAGCTCTTCTCTTTTCGCTTCCAAGCACGTTTTCCCGGTCGGTGCTGTCGGAACTGACGCGTAGTAATTGTACGAGACTCCTTCAATGTTAACCAAAGCGCCAGAGAGCGGCAAAGGAGCGCCTCCATTCTGAATATGACTCACGTTAACGTTGATACAGTTCTTATCGGTCCACGGTCTATCGCAATTCCACCAGCTCAAGTGACTTGCAGTAAAATTCCACGAAATATCACCTTCAGGAGACACGGAAACGGTGCCGTTACCTTCTTCTATCCAAATGCCGCGTTCTTCGTCAAACGACCACGCGGGAATTAACTCGCCGTCAGTGACATTTGCTGTATTGTTCAGCTGAAAAACAAGCTCAACATATCGATTTAAACCGACTATTTCATTCGTATTGGCGTTTGTAATGACTATGTCAGCGAGTGCCAAACTGTCGAGATACGCACGATTTCTTGTGGACAATCTTTCAGCGAAAAGTTGAGGAGCAAGCGTTACTCCGTCGAAAGGATCAATGACATTCAAGCTGAACCGCAAAGGCGTTCCTGTCGGAACAGCCAGAGCGTCAGTCGGAAAGTGAAGAGTGAGAGACTGTGAAAATTTTGTGGCAACCACGGAAAACGGAGACGATGCGTCGTAAACGATTTCATCTTCCTCCAGTCGTCGCTTCAAAGAAATAAAGAAAGAATGTCCTATAAAACACGTAACGTACATAGAAAAAAATGACTTCTGACTACGTACCTGGAGAGCAATACGAATAGTACGATCTAGACACCGTAGAATAGTCTGGAGCTTGGACAAGTAGTAAAAGAGTAGCCTCGAAGGAAATTTCCACTTCGGCGATGCCTAGTATCGAATCAACTGACACGTTGGTGATCAATGGATACACGCTTTCAGCATTGACAACAAAAACGGAAATCTTTGCTGAGAGAACGCTCAGCCGCGTATCGCTGTCAACAGGAAGAACACTGATATCTAAATAAAGTGTTAGAGAAAAGAAGAAAGAAACAACCGAACGCCAAAAAATTACTGGTGCAAACAGCCGAAATTTCGCAGTTGTTGCCTGTATAACCGGGAAAACACACGCACGTATATTCGTCAATGCCGTCGGTACAGGTGCCTCCATTTTGACAAGGAAACGACGCACACTCGTCGAAGTCTAACAAAAGAACCATAAACATAAAATCATTTCCGATCCAACCGAGATAATGTCACTTGTTTGGCATTGGCCTCCAGTGTAGCCTGCCATGCATTGGCAAGTGAAATAGTCAATTTCATCAAAACACGTTCCCCCGTTCTCGCAAGGCAAAGATGCACATTCGTCAATGTCTAAGTTAGAGAATAGATTAAAGCTACACGTTGTAGCACATTTCGCTCACTCGTTTCGCATTGGTCGCCTGTGTATCCTGCAAAGCATTGACAAGTGAAATAATTAACCCCATCAATGCACGTTCCGCCATTGGAGCACGGAAAAGATGCACACTCGTTAATATCTTAAGAAGACAAGAGAAAATACAACTTTTTACTTTTTTTAAACAATGAACTCTCACCCGTCTCGCAATCGTCTCCGGTAAAGCCCATCAAACACTGGCACGTGTACATGTCATCACCATCGATGCATGTTCCGCCGTTTTCGCAAGGCAAAGATGCACATTCATTGATGTCTAGAATATCGTCACAGAATAAGAGAACGTTTCATCCTCTAAACAACAAGTAAATCTCACTCGTCTCGCATACGTCTCCAGTGTATCCGCTCCTGCAAAGGCAACTGAATGCGTCGATTTCGTCGATGCAAGTTCCGCCATTTTGGCAGGGAGCAGACAAACACTCGCCAATATCTACAAAAATCGAAATCCCTATCAACGTACACGAAAAGAAAGAATCGTACTCGTTTCGCAGTTGTCGCCGGTATGACCGGGAATGCACACGCACGTATGTCCGTCAATGCCATCAGTACAGGTGCCTCCATTTTGACAGGGATAAGAAGCGCAATCGTCAAAATCTAGATGAAAAATGTAAAAGCTGAATATGATCAGACCCAAAACTCCCTCACTCGTTTCGCATTGGTTTCCGGTGTAGCCTGCCATGCAATGACACGTAAAATAGTCAATTCCATCGACGCAAGTTCCGCTGTTCTCACAAGGATAAGACCCACATTCGTCGACATCTGAATAAATAAAAACTCTCTATGGACGAAATTGTAGAAAATCGCTATAATTACTTGTCTCGCATTGGTCTCCGGTGTAGCCTGCAACGCACTGACACGTGAAATAGTCGATTCCATCGATACAAGTCCCGCCGTTTTTGCAAGGTATAGACGCACATTCGTCGATGTCTGAATTAGAAAAGAAGCAATAAAATGTACCAACAATATCACCCACAAACTCTCACCGGTCTGGCAGTACTCTCCAGTGTAGCCCGGAGGACAACCGCAAGTGAAATAGTCAATATAGTCGTAGCACGTTCCTCCGTTCTTGCATGGAAAAGACGCACACTCGTCAATATCTAAGATTGAGAACAATATAATGATAAACGCTACAATAAGTATTGCTAACTCGTCTCGCAGTGGTCCCCTGTGAAGCCCCCTATACACTGACAAGTGAAATAGTCGATTCCATCGATGCACGATCCTTCGTTCTCGCAAGGCGAAGAACCACATTCGTCGATATCTAAGGTAGAGAATAGATTAACACTTCTAGATTTTTATAACAGAATAACGCAATAAAATATCTTTGTTGCGGTCAACCAGACTCGCTAATACATGTATGTCATATTAGAAACAAGCAGTACCTGTTTCACAGTGAACTCCAGTGAAACCAGCTATGCAATCACATTTGAATCCATAACCGTCTTCGATACACGACCCCGAATTTTGACATGGCATTGAAAGGCACGCATTTCGTAGTTTTGGCTTTGGCGGTGGAAGCAAGAAAGCGGGCGGTGGCGTGCACTTAATACATAGCTCTACAGTAGGTAGTTAGAGTACAAATACATGATATTATCAGAAACACACTTACTCGTTTCGCATTGGTTCCCGGTGTAGCCTGTCATGCACTGACACGTGAAATAGTCTATTCCATCGATGCACGTTCCACCATTGGTGCACGGAAACGATTCACAATCGTCAATATCTAAAGACAAAAGGAAAAACTTGGTAAGAGAAAATAATCATAACCCATAGACCCTCACTCGTTTCGCATTGGTCTCCTGTGTAGCCATCCACGCATTCACACGTGAATATGTCAACTCCATCGATGCAACTTCCTCCGTTTTCGCAAGGCAAAGACGCACATTCGTCAATGTCTAGAAAATTCACGAGAATAGCAACGGTTCTCACACCTCCGCAAAACTGTATTTTTTCTCACTTGTCTCGCATAACTCTCCAGTATATCCGCTAACGCAAATGCACGTGAAAGCGTTGATGTTGTCAATGCAGGTTCCGCCATTCTGGCACGGAACAGACAAACACTCGCCAATATCTAGAAATAAATAAATGACTCTAATACGGTAACTCAAAATCACTAGAAGAATACTTGTTTCACAGTTGTCACCGGTATGACCGGGAACGCACACGCACGTATAATCGGCAATGCCATCGGTGCATGTGCCTCCACTTTGACAAGGATAAGACGCGCACTCGTCAAAGTCTAAACCAAAGAAAACTATTTTACCAGATTTAACAAGAAATGCACCCACTCGTTTCGCATTGGTCTCCGGTGTAGCCTGCCACGCACTGACAAGTGAAATAGTCAATCTCATCTGTGCACGTTCCCCCATTGACGCACGGATATGAAGCACATTCGTCAATGTCTGACAAAAGAACAAAAAACGCAAAAGTAATAATGTTCAAACTTCTTGACCAACAAACTCTCACCCGTCTCGCACTCGTCTCCGGTGTAGCCTGACAAACACTGACACGCGTACATATCATCTCCATCGATGCACGTTCCACCGTTTTTGCAAGGCAAAGATGCGCATTCGTCGATGTCTAGAAAAATATCACAAAAATGAAATGCTCTCTGTTGTAAACAACGTAATGAATCTTACTCGTTTCGCATAAGTCTCCTGTGTATCCACTCATGCAAATGCACGTGAATGCGTTAACTTGGTCGAGGCAAGTTCCGCCATTCTGGCAGGGATTAGACAAACACTCGCCGATATCTAACATCGAAATCATTTAAACGTAGCCTCAAAACATTAGAAGTGATGTTACTTGTTTCGCAGTTGTCGCCGGTATGACCGGGAACGCACACGCACGTATAACCGTCAATGCCATCAGTGCATGTTCCTCCACTTTGACAAGGATAAGACGAGCACTCGTCGAAGTCTACACCAAAACAAAATTAAATCCACAGATACAACGAAGAACGCACTAACTCGTTTCGCATTGGTCTCCGGTGTAGCCATCCACGCATTGACAAGCGAAAGAGTCTACTTCATCAATGCACGTTCCTCCGTTCTCGCAAGGAAAAGATGCACATTCGTCGATATCTGAATAAAGAGAACGTCTTTTTAATTAAATAAGATAGCTTAAGAATGCAAAGATTACCAGTTTCGCATCGATCTCCGGTGTAGCCTGAAATGCACTCACATGTGAAATAGTCAATTCCATCAATGCATGTTCCTCCATTGGTGCACGGAAAAGATTCACATTCGTCAATATCTGAAGACGAGAAGAAGAACCCAATACCCTAAATTGAATTATTAAAATCATGAACCGCTAACTCTTACTCGTTTCGCATTGGTCTCCGGTATAACCAGCCATACATTCACACGTGTACACGTCAACTCCATCGACGCAAGTTCCTCCGTTTTCACAAGGCGAAGACGAACATTCATCAATATCTAGAAAATTCACGCGAAGGTTCACGAACATCGACGAATAACTATAATTCCTCACTTGTTTCGCACACGTTTCCAGTATATCCGCTCATGCAAATGCACGTGAAAGCATTGATTTGATCAACACAGGTTCCGCCATTTTGACACGGATCAGACGAACATTCGACAATATCTAAAAAACCCAACTGAGAACGTAAACTTAAAAACCTTAGAAAAAAACCTGTTTCACAGTTGTCGCCGGTATGACCAGCAACGCACAGGCAAGCATAGCCGTCAATGCCATCTGTGCATGTGCCTCCACTTTGACAAGGATATGACGCGCACTCGTCGAAGTCTAAACAAAAAGATATCAAATCAACAGAGACAATCAGAAATGCACTCACTCGTTTCGCATTGATCTCCTGTGTAGCCTGCCATGCACTGACAAGTGAAATAGTCAATCTCATCTATGCACGTTCCCCCGTTTTCGCAAGGATAAGAAGAGCATTCGTCGATATCTAAAGAAAAATTAATTTTTTTTCACTAATACACATTGTCCAACAACAAAATTTACTAGTTTCGCATTGGTCTCCGGTGTAGCCTGTCATGCATTGACAAGTGAAATAGTCCACTCCATCGATGCACGTTCCGCCATTGGTGCACGGAAAAGATTCACATTCGTCAATATCTGAAGACGAGAAGAAAAACTAAATAAGAGAAATAAATCATGACAAATAATCGCTCACTCGATTCGCATTGGTCTCCCGTGTAGCCAGCCAGACATTCACACGTGAACATGTCAACTCCGTCGACGCAACTGCCTCCGTTCTCGCAAGGCGAAAACGCGCATTCGTCAATGTCTAGAAAACTCACGAGATAAGCAAAGGTTTACACACCTTCACGAAACTATATCTCCTCACTCGTCTCGCATACGTCTCCAGTATATCCGCTAACGCAAATACACGCAAAAGCGTCGACGTCATCAATGCAGGTTCCGCCATTATGGCAAGGCTCAGACAAACATTCACCAATATCTAGAATAAAACACATGACGCTAATACGTAACTTAAAAGCATTAAAAAAGAATACTTGTTTCACAGTTATCGCCGGTATGACCGGGAATGCAGAAGCACGTATAACCGTCAATGCCATCAGTGCATATGCCTCCACTTTGACAAGGATAAGAGGCGCACTCGTCGAAATCTAAACAAAAAAATTAAATCCACAGATCCAACGAAGAACGCACTCACTCGTTTCGCATCGGTCTCCAGTGTAGCCTGCCATGCACTGGCAAGTGAAATAGTCAATTTCATCTATGCAAGTTCCTCCATTTTCGCAAGGAGAAGAAGAGCATTCGTCGATATCTAAAATAATAATTTTTTCTTTCACTAAAACACATTTTCGAAAAAATAAATGAGTACTAGTTTCGCATTGGTCTCCGGTGTAGCCAGCCAAGCACTGACACGCGTACATGTCAACTTCGTCAATGCAACTCGCTCCGTTCTTGCAAGGCGAAGACGAACATTCATCAATATCTAGAAAATTCACGAGATAAGCGAAGGTTCACGAACATCGACGAAAAACTATAATTCCTTACTTGTCTCGCACACGTTTCCAGTATATCCGCTCATGCAAATGCACGTGAAAGCATTGATTTGATCAACACAGGTTCCGCCATTCTGACACGGATCAGACAAACATTCGCCAATATCTAAGAAACCCAACTGAGAACGTAAACTTAAAAACCTTAGAAAAATACCTGTTTCACAGTTGTCGCCGGTATGACCAGCAACGCACAAGCAAGTATAGCCGTCAATGCCATCTGTGCATGTGCCTCCACTTTTACAAGGATATGACGCGCACTCGTCGAAGTCTAAACAAAAAAGATATGAAATCAACAGACACAAAAAGAAATGCACCAACTCGTTTCGCATTGATCTCCGGTGTAGCCTGCCATGCACTGACAAGTGAAATAGTCAATCTCATCTATGCACGTTCCCCCGTTTTCGCAAGGATAAGAAGAGCATTCGTCGATATCTATAGAAAAATTAATTTTTTCACTAATGCACATTGTCCAACAATAAAATCATTATCATTACTAGTTTCGCATTGGTCTCCGGTGTAGCCTGCAATGCACTGACACGTGAAATAGTCGATTCCATCGAAGCAAGTTCCGCCATTCTCGCAAGGAAAAGATGCACATTCATCGATATCTGAATAAAGAGAACGTCTCTTTAATTAAATAAGATAGCTTAAGAATGCAAAGATTACCAGTTTCGCATCGATCTCCGGTGTAGCCTGAAATGCACTCACATGTGAAATAGTCAATTCCATCAATGCATGTTCCTCCATTGGTGCACGGAAAAGATTCACATTCGTCAATATCTGAAGACGAGAAGAAGAACCCAATACCCTAAATTGAATTATTAAAATCATGAATAGTTAACTCTTACTCGTTTCGCATTGGTCTCCGGTATAACCAGCCATACATTCACACGTGTACACGTCAACTCCATCGACGCAAGTTCCTCCGTTTTCACAAGGCGAAGACGAACATTCATCAATATCTAGAAAATTCACGCGAAGGTTCACGAACATCGACGAATAACTATAATTCCTCACTTGTTTCGCACACGTTTCCAGTATATCCGCTCGTGCAAATGCACGTGAAAGCATTGATTTGATCAACACAGGTTCCGCCATTTTGACACGGATCAGACGAACATTCGACAATATCTAAAAAACCCAACTGAGAACGTAAACTTAAAAACCTTAGAAAAATACCTGTTTCACAGTTGTCGCCGGTATGACCAGCGATGCACACGCAAGTATAGCCGTCAATGCCATCTGTGCATGTGCCTCCACTTTGACAAGGAAATGACGCGCACTCGTCGAAGTCTAAACAAAAAGATATCAATCAAATCAACAGAGACAATCAGAAATGCACTCACTCGTTTCGCATTGATCTCCGGTGTAGCCTGCCATGCACTGACAAGTGAAATAGTCAATCTCATCTATGCACGTTCCCCCGTTTTCGCAAGGATAAGAAGAGCATTCGTCGATATCTATAGAAAAATTAATTTTTTCACTAATGCACATTGTCCAACAATAAAATCCTTATCATTACTAGTTTCGCATTGGTCTCCGGTGTAGCCTGCAATGCACTGACACGTGAAATAGTCGATTCCATCGAAGCAAGTTCCGCCATTTTCGCAAGGCGAAGATGCGCATTCGTCGATATCTGAAAAAGAGAATATAATGACACTAATTCGTGTTCAAAACAGATAAATGCAAAAACATTTTCGCAACGGACAAACAGATTCACTGTGATGTAGTACAAATTGTATAATAAAAACATGTGTACAGCACCTGTTTCGCAATGAATCCCAGTGAAACCAGCTACGCAATCACATCTGTATCCACACTCTTCTTCAGTACATGTCCCTGAATTTTGGCATGGCATTGAAAGACACTTCTTGAAAGGCTGTGGTTTTGGTGGCGGAGACAATGAGAACGGCGGCGGCTTGCACTTCATACATGGCTCCGGAGTTGTAGGAGCAGGAGTTGTTGCTTCTGGCGTAGTCGGTTCTGGAGGAGTAGTTACTTCTTCAGTTGTAGGAGCAGGAGTTGTTGCTTCTGGCGTTGTCGGTTCTGGAGGAGTAGTTACTTCTTCAGTTGTAGGAGCAGGAGTTGTTGCTTCTGGCGTAGTCGGTTCTGGAGGAGTAGTTACTTCTGGGGTTGCTGGACCAGGAGTAGTCGCGTTTTGCGCAGTTGATACCGGAGGAGTCGTTTCTAGCGTAGTCGGAGCCGTTGTCTGTGGTGCGGTCGGAGTAGCAATCAGCTCTGCAAAAAAAAGCAAAGAGTAAATTACCAACTCAATGACTCATCAATGACTCATCAGAGGTAAGCTTACGGCATGTCGGACTCGGTCCAGACCATAGTCCACTTTCAAGACAGGTAAGTAAAATTTCGCCAGAAAGATCAAATCCCCAATTGCACGAAAATCTTGCCGTAGCAACAACAGTAACAGTGCCATAAACGGACACCGTCGTAGGATGATCAACAGATCCATCTGCAGGATCATCTAAGGGCCCACAATCGGCAACTAATAAAAGAAAGTTAAATAAAAAAGCGCATCACAACAAAAAAAGGAATAATTCTCACAGAGTATGTACACTTCTTCGCATACACCACCAACGCCAAGAATGTTCGGAGTCCAGATAAACGAATTAAGCGCGCAAAATGACGGAAACGGTGAGCCGTAGACAAGCACTTTGTCGCTGTCGTAATCAAAAACAGAATGAATCACCTGAACCGTGCTCAGTTCTCCTCTCTTCGCTTCCAAGCACGTTTCCCCTGTCAGCGTAGTCGGCGTTTCCGCGTTGTAATTGTAGGAGACTCCTTCAATGCTGACCAAAGCGCCAGAGAGCGGCGATGGAGAGGCGTCTCCATTCCGAATATGTCTCACGGTAACGTTGATACAGTTTTTATCGGTCCACGGTCTATCGCAATTCCACCAGCTCAAGTGACTTGCGTTGAAACTCCACGATTTATCGCCTTCAGGAGACACTGAAACGGTGCCGTTACCTTCCTCCATCCAAACGCCGCGTGACTCGTTGAAAGACCACGCGGGAATTGACTCCCCGTCCGTTACATTTGCTGTGCCGTTGAGCTGGAAAACAAGCTCAACAGGTCGCTTCAGACCAACAGTTTCGTTTGTCGCGGCATTTGTAATTACAATGTCACCCAGTGCCAAACTGTCGAGATATGTTCGTTCTGCAGTAAATCTTTCGGCAAGTAGACGTGGAGCAAAAGTAACGTCATCAAATGGATCAATGACATTTAAGCTGAGCAGCAATGACGTTCCTGTCGGAACATCAAGAGCGTCCGGCTGAAAGTTGAGAGTAAGAGACAGCGAAAATTCTGTGGACACATGAGAAAACGACGACAACGCATCATATGTGAGTGGAACGATCTCCAGTCGCCGTTTCAAAACAATGACGATAGTATTTCCTATAAACATATAACTTTCTTAGGAAAATGCGAGCATTCGTGAATACCTGTATAGCAATACGAAACATAAATTCTCGACACTGTAGAATAGCCCGGTGCACGAACGACGAGAAGTAGAGTAGCCTCGAAAGAAATTTTCACTTTAGCTTCGCCATGAACCGCATGAACAGTGAACAGTGAATACACGCTTGCAGCACTGACAACAAAAACGGATACATAGGCTGGGTAAATAGGCTGGCGCGTATAGCAGTCAATGATAACAATGATGATATCTAAATATATATTCAAGGTAAAGAGGAAAAGATCATAAAATATTTACTGCTGCAATTAAGGGCTTCTGTTGGTGCTACTGATGAAGGCACTGCTGTTGTCGTTGGCTCCGGAGTTGTAGGAGGAGCCGTTGTTTCCGGAGGAGCCGTTGTTTCCGGAGGAGCCGTTGTTTCCGGAGGACCTGTCGTTTCCGGAGGAGCTGTTGTTTCTGGGGGAGCCGTTGTTTCTGGGGGAGCCGTCGTTTGCGGTGGACCCGTCGTTTTTGAAGGAGCCGTTGTTTCCGGAGGAGCCGTTGTTTCCGGAGGAGCCGTTGTTTCTGGGGGAGCCGTTGTTTCCGGAGGACCCGTTGTTTCTGGGGGAGCCGTTGTTTCCGGAAGACCCGTCGTTACTGGTGGAGCCGTTGTATCTGGAGGAGCCGTTGTTTCCGGAGGACCAGTTGTTTTCGGGGGACTTGTCGTTTCCGGTGGAGCCGTTGTTCCTGGAGGAGTCGTCGTTTCGGGAGATGTAGTTACGTTTTGCGCAGTTGATAGAGGAGGAGTCGTTTCTAGCGTAGTCGGAGCCGTTGTCTGTGGTGCGGTCGGAATAGCAATTGGCTCTGCAAAAAAAAACGAGAAAAAGTAGATTACCAACTCAAGGAAAGTCTGTAGTCAGCTTACGGCATATCGGACTGGGTCCAGACCATAGTCCACTTTCAAGGCAGGTAAGTTCAATTTCGCCAGAAAGATCAAACCCCAAATCGCACGAAAATGTTGCCGTAGCAATAACAGTAACAGTGCCATAAACGGACACCGTCGTACGATGATCAACAGAACCATCCGCAGGATCATCCAAGGGCCCACAATCGGCAACTAAAAAGAGAAAGCTTAATTAATCAGCGCATACTAAGAAAATAAAATGAGCAATTCTTACAAAGTATGTTCACTTCCTCACATTCACCACCAACGCCAAGTACGTTTGGAGCCCAGATAAACGAATTGAGCGCACAAAATGACGGAGACGGTGAACCGTATACGAGCACTTCGTCGCTGTCGTACTCAAAAACAGAGTGAATCACCCGAATCGTGCTCAGTTCTCCTCTCTTCGCTTCCAAGCACGTTTCCCCTGTCAGCGTAGTCGGCGTTTCCGCGTTATAATTGTAAGAGACTCCTTCAATGCTGACCAAAGCGCCAGAGAGCGGCGATGGAGAGGCGTCTCCATTCTGAATATGTCTCACGGTAACGTTGATACAGTTTTTATCTGTCCACGGTCTATCGCAATTCCACCAGCTCAAGTGACTTGCATTGAAACTCCATGAAATATCACCTCCAGGAGACACTGAAACTGTGCCGTTACCTTCTTCCATCCAAACGCCGCGTGATTCATTGAACGACCACGCGGGAATTGACTCGCCGTCCGTTACATTTGCTGTGCCGTTGAGCTGGAAAACAAGCTCAACAGGTCGCTTCAGACCAACAGTTTCGTTTGTCTCGGCATTTGTAATTACAATGTCACCCAGTGCCAAACTGTCGAGATATGTTCGTTCTGCGGTAAATGTTTCGGCAAGTAGTCGCGGAGCAAAAGTAACGTCATCAAATGGATCAATGACATTTAAGCTGAGCTGCAAAGACGTTCCTGTCGGAACATCAAGAGCGTCCGGTGGAAAGTTGAGAGTAAGCGACAGCGAAAATTCTGTGGACACATGAGAAAACGGCGATAATGAATTATATGTGAATGAGACGATCTCCAGTCGCCGTTTCAAAATAATGACGATAGTATTTCCTATAAACATATATCTTTCTTAGGCAAAATGCGAACATTTGTGAATACCTGTGTAGCAATACGAAACATAAACTCTCGACACTGTAGAATAGCCCGGTGCACGAACGACGAGAAGTAGAGTAGTCTCGAAAGAAACTTTCACTTCAGCTTCGCCATTAACCGAATATACAGTAATCAATGGATACACCCTTTCAGCACTGAGAACAAGAACGGATACATAGGCTGAGTAAATACGCTGGCGCGTATAGCAGTCAATGATAATAATGACGATTTCTAAATAAAGTGTTAGGGTAAAGAGGTCAAGAATAATAAATATTTACTGCTGCAATTAAGGGCTTTTGTTGGTGCCATTGATGAAGGCACTACTGGTGTCGTTGGTTGCGGAGTTGTGGGACCAGGAGTTGTTGCTTCTGGCGTAGTCGGTTCCGGAGGAGTTGTTACTTCTGGCGTAGTCGGTTCCGGAGGAGTTGGTGCTTCAGGCGTAGTCGGTTCCGGAGGAGTTGTGGCTTCTGGCGTAGTCGGTTCCGGAGGAGTTGGTGCTTCAGGCGTAGTCGGTTCCGGAGGAGTTGTGGCTTCTGGCGTAGACGGTTCCGGAGTTGTGGCTTCTGGCGTAGTCGGTTCCGGAGGAGTTGGTGCTTCAGGCGTAGTCGGTTCCGGAGGAGTTGGTGCTTCAGGCGTAGTCGGTTCCGGAGGTGTTGTGGCTTCTGGCGTAGTCGGTTCCGGAGGAGTTGGTGCTTCAGGCGTAGTCGGTTCCGGAGGAGTTGTGGCTTCTGGCGTAGTCGGTTCCGGAGGAGTTGTGGCTTCTGGCGTAGTCGGTTCCGGAGGAGTTGTGGCTTCTGGCGTAGTCGGTTCCGGAGGAGTAGGTGCTTCAGGCGTAGTCGGTTCCGGAGGAGTTGTGGCTTCTGGCGTAGTCGGTTCCGGAGGAGTTGGTGCTTCAGGCGTAGTCGGTTCCGGAGGAGTTGTGGCTTCTGGCGTAGACGGTTCCGGAGTTGTGGCTTCTGGCGTAGTCGGTTCCGGAGGAGTTGGTGCTTCAGGCGTAGTCGGTTCCGGAGGAGTTGGTGCTTCAGGCGTAGTCGGTTCCGGAGGAGTTGTGGCTTCTGGCGTAGTCGGTTCCGGAGGAGTTGGTGCTTCAGGCGTAGTCGGTTCCGGAGGAGTTGTGGCTTCTGGCGTAGTCGGTTCCGGAGGAGTTGTGGCTTCTGGCGTAGTCGGTTCCGGAGGAGTTGTGGCTTCTGGCGTAGTCGGTTCCGGAGGAGTAGGTGCTTCAGGCGTAGTCGGTTCCGGAGGAGTTGTGGCTTCTGGCGTAGTCGGTTCCGGAGGAGTTGGTGCTTCAGGCGTAGTCGGTTCCGGAGGAGTTGTGGCTTCTGGCGTAGTCGGTTCCGGAGGAGTTGTGGCTTCTGGCGTAGTCGGTTCCGGAGGAGTTGTGGCTTCTGGCGTAGTCGGTTCCGGAGGAGTAGGTGCTTCAGGCGTAGTCGGTTCCGGAGGAGTTGTGGCTTCTGGCGTAGTCGGTTCCGGAGGAGTTGTGGCTTTTGGCGTAGTCGGTTCCGGAGGAGTTGGCGCTTCAGGCGTAGTCGGTTCCGGAGGAGTTGTGGCTTCTGGCGTAGTCGGTTCCGGAGGAGTTGTGGCTTCTGGCGTAGTCGGTTCCGGAGGAGTTGGTGCTTCAGGCGTAGTCGGTTCCGGAGGAGTTGGTGCTTCAGGCGTAGTCGGTTCCGGAGGAGTTGTGGCTTTTGGCGTAGTCGGTTCCGGAGGAGTTGGTGCTTCAGGCGTAGTCGGTTCCGGAGGAGTTGTGGCTTCTGGCGTAGTCGGTTCCGGAGGAGTTGTGGCTTCTGGCGTAGTCGGTTCCGGAGGAGTTGGTGCTTCAGGCGTAGTCGGTTCCGGAGGAGTTGGTGCTTCAGGCGTAGTCGGTTCCGGAGGAGTTGTGGCTTCTGGCGTAGTCGCTTCAGGAGTTGGTGCTTCTGGCGTGTTTGATACCGGATGAGTTGTTGCTACCGGAAGAGTCGTTGCTTCTGGAGTAGTCGGTCCCGTTGGAAGAGTCGTTGTTTCGCAGTTTTCACCGGTATGACCTGAAATGCACGCGCACGTATATCCGCCAATGTCATCGGTACAGGTTCCTCCGTTTTGACAAGGATAAGACGCACAACCGCTAACGTCTAGATGAAATAAAAAATCATGATATCAGCAGAGCCAGCTGTAAAAATCCCACTCGTTTCGCAATAGTCTCCAGTGTAGTATGGAAGACAATGACAAGTGAAATAGTTAATATAGTCGTAGCACGTTCCACTGTTCTTGCATGGAAACGACGCACACTCGTCAATATCTATATTTAAAAACAAAAAATTAAATTATTTTGAAGGTAACATCATCATGAACAAACTGTCACCGGTCTCGCAGTACTCTCCAGTATAGCCAGAAGGACAATGACAAGTGAAATAGTTAATATAGTCGTAGCAAGTTCCTCCGTTCTTGCATGGAAGAGACGCACATTCGTCTATATCTGAAGACAGCAGGGATTTAATTAAAGAATTAAATAAGGCTGAAAATATATCAGCATCAACAAAACTCCTACCTGTCTCACAATAGTCTCCGGTGAAGCCGGGAGGGCATTGACAAACGTAATAGTTGGTATAATCGTAGCATGTTCCTCCGTTCTTGCATGGAAAAGAGGCACATTCGTCAATATCTGAATTATAAAAGTAACAAAAAATGCAACAAATTACAAATAATATCATCTAAAAACTCTCACCGGTCTCGCAATAGTCTCCAGTGTAGCCGGGAAGGCAATGACAAGTGAAAGAGTCAATCTCGTCGTAGCACGTTCCTCCGTTCTTGCATGAAAAAGACGCACAATCGTCAATATCTGAAAAAAAGTCAAATTACCGACGACATAAATCTCGACAAAGAACTTGTAGGACCAGGAGTCGTTGGTTCTGACGTAGTCGGTCCTGAAGGGATTGCAGGTGCGTCAGTTGTCGAGTTTTCTAGATAAAGACGCGCTAGTGTCATGTAAGCCCCACTTGAACATCAGATAGGTCGTTTCTGAATTTACCAAGCAGCTCAGGTACGAAAATATTAATGCATCACAAGCTTATGCTACCGTGGTACGTTCTACTTAGTAACTGAGCAAATTACGCAATTTCCTCTAATTATTGAGCACAGACGCCCACTTCCGCATTCGCCTTAATAAGGAATGCGGGCGGATCCTCTCAGGAATGCGCCTTTTTTTGAAGAATCGCGACGTAGGCCGGCGCTGGTTCAGACCATATAACTCTAACGTCGGGAAAAAATCAACTGGGATATAAAGAAAATAATGCAGAGAAATCGTCTGCCGGGAAGGAGACGCGATGAACGTTAAATCTACACTACTAGTCAGTGAAAGCGCGCGTGTGCATTCAATCGACTTGCCTTCGCCGTTGACTCCAAAAAGGGCGCCGCAGAGCAGAAAACACAGCCCCAACGGCACATTCGCAAGCAACATATTCGTCGCCTATTGAGCGGATTCCCAAAAGGGTCTTTGATTCTCGTTCCAAATGCGTAAAGCCGGTTTTTGAGGTTCTAAGAAGAAGAGAAATTGGCGTGCTGTGCAGATGATGCGTCTATAGCGCGCAATGACCTGCGCTCGAACGTTGTTCGACAACTAATTGACCAAATCCGGAGCCTCACACAGGCCAGAAGCTCCAAAAAAAACACTCCCACTCGAAACTTCAAACTGCAAACAGTATTACAATTAATCCACGGCTAGTAGAACGGAGATCTTTAGAAGAGCGCGCAGAAAGAGTCAGACACCTACGCGGAATACGCTGCTCGCGTAATCCGAAACCATACACAGGGAGAGCTTACAAGGTATCTATGCATATGTACAAGACGTTTGTGGTTCATACATCATGTACCATGTAGTGATGCACTGACGCATTGACAGAGAGACAGGCTTTCCTTGCAAGGCCTACTGTTTTCAAGGCGACGACGACTAGAAAGGTGCAGACCGTTGTATAGTTGCTCTTCCCATGAAAATGCCGTCACGAGATATAAGTATCGTCTCGTAACAGGCATCTACTTCTTATATACTGTACCCAGTTTGGAACGCCTCCTTCACATCGAAAGTACCAGATCTGATTTGCCGACAAGAATCTGCCGGATGGAACGATCCTAGGAGAGAGACTGTTTAAGAGAAAAACTAAAGAAAGGCTTTCTATTCTTCTATGTGTACATGTGTTAAAATATCTACACCGTCGATTTAATCTCTAGCGGCGAAAAATTGAAGATATAAATTTTAGCACATCACTCTCTACGATATTATTCGAGTAGGTAACGTTACACTACCCTGTGATCGCCATTCGCCTCAAGTCTGCAGATCCTTCTCAAAATATCTCTTATCGCTGTTGAATTGCCAACTTCGTCCAATCAGAACTCTGAGGAGTGACATTCTAAAGAGATTCGACTGGATCGGTCAACCAACACCGAACTAAAGCGCCAATAATGTCCTAAAGGAATGATTAGATCTCAGGGATTCACCGATACCGGTGTTCGCGCCGGAAAGATCTTCGCTAACGCCGGTAATCGTCTTTTTGTTTCGATGCGTATCGTGCCGATACGGGCTTTGCAAAACCCGTATAATTTTTCGTCAAAGCGAAGTAAGACGGAGAGTAAGACGGAGCGCAGGAGTAACGCGAGTTGCGCTCATTGTGGCTGCGAGCCTAACTACGTAAAATATGTCGAGTAAAACAGAATCACGAAAATAGAGTCATAGACTAGATTTTGATCCTTCATGAACTAGATTGGACTGATTGGAGAGAATAATCATAGAAGCGAATTCGAAAACAGGCTTTGAAGACAGAAAGGCAATTCAGAGCTGTAGATATCTTATTGATGCATGAGAATCGACATTTTTATCCTTATTAGCCAGTCAGCGTTACGTGGTCAAAAACTGCCATTATTTATTCGTCGATATCTGAATCGAAGTGTCAAAGTGTCACGGTCTTTCTCTTCTCTGCCAGCAGCAATGACGACGATTACTTGATCCAGGCTACATCGATACTGACGGCTCTATTCTCAGTGGCTCTGGGAACTTCTCGGTCCTAAGGCAGGAAGCAGGCAAGTACCTCGTCACGTTCAACACACCTTTGACAGACAAGCCAGCTGTCGTCGTTATATCTACGCAAGTGTTTCCTGAAACGTTCAGTAGAAATGGAAACACAAGGGACAACGCCGTCATCAGTGACATTGATAAAGAAATTTTAAGTACATAGCCCATCTCAAGCATCTAGGAATGAATCATCTCGTCTTACTAACAGACGATAAACAAAGGACGTTATTTCAGCCGCTGTTTGGAATATGGATTGGGTAAAATCGTTTCTCGAAGGCGTCTTAACGTTGACGTCATTAGATGTTTTGTCGGTCGAAGTTGAAAGAGCCGACTTTCGGGGTCCGAATGATGTTGACGTCATTAGCAATGCACTGACTTGCACAATGGACGCAGTGCTTTCAATACATCGGTCAAGGAGAACTATGAGATTAATTAAGTCGGTAGTGTTATACAAAACACTTTCAAGTAATTATTCTATTACGTAATTTAGCTGCTTACGTTTGTAATATCCGTTGTTCAATTATGTAATCATTATTAATCACTGACGAAAGAAACCTAGAGAAAAACGTACAATCACAATTATACCTACTAATTGGAGAGTGACTGATTACTAACACTCTCGCATCTCGCAAGTAACATACTGGTAAAGGCGATTTATTTTCCATCTGCATAGAATGTCTTCGTTTTGATCAATGAACACAAATCGCCGTCTTGAAAAATCAGATGAGGAGATCCAGCACAGGTATCCCCTGCTGTTTTGCCTTTGAAGCATCAGACACTGCTTCTCAAGGTAGAAAAAACGCTGATGGTTACGGTATGATTTACGGTCAGAAAGATGTAATTGGCATTGTCGTTGAAAGGCTGAAGGTGGTTTCCAAGACGTCATTAGCTCTGTCGGCTGGGGCGTTCATTCTGAATGTGTTCGACCACTGCCGTCCACGTTTTTCACTGTCTTCTTATGAGCACGAAAACAAAGCTTACCGAACGCCGTCTTTTGCATTCTTCCTAAGCTTCGGAGCCGTCGTCGCCGCCGAAATCGTACGTTTTCGTCTTCTACGCCACGCTTTGTTTTTCTTCGACATAACATGTTCGGTTCCTGATATCCCGTTCGAGGACAAGACCGCGAAAGGCCGATCTACGATAATCTAACCGAAACGTAAGAAACAGCGTCGATGCTGTCGGAAAATCGAGCCAACAATCGTCTCCGAGCAAACGTTAATTGGCGAAGAATGCGCATATCCGTGAAGGGTGAACAATTTTTCCTTGCAAAGCCGTCCACCCTATATGGAGAAACGTTGCGAGAAAAGGCACCGGCATATATTGCGCAAAACATCCAATGCATCATCACTTCAGCAGACGAATAATGACCTAAAACAGAAGTTACTAATCAGGCGCAAAACAACAACAAAAACAACGAATTTAGCCTGAGTCTCTGCTCACTGCTCAGTACCCATGACGGACTCTGAAATAAAGATATAATACGTGAGTGATATAAATTCCAAAAAAAATACACTGCACCTTCTGTGACGCCAACCAATCACTGCTGCCGCGACAGCCGTGACAAAAATGACCAACATTGCAAAAGCCAAGACAACCCAGTCAACGATAATTGTCTCCTCGTCAACAACAACGGCTTTCTTTCTTGATAAGGAAGACTTCTCATACGTCACGCCATACGTGCCAGTGACACGGCATGGAATGCCAGAAGAGTGAAACACGCCGTCGTCCTGTGACTGATTCGAGTCGCACGGATCGACTATAGAGACAATATGCATAAAGACACGCAGACTATATATAATAATTCACAATTTACCGTGATTACTATTCACGAAGGTGAGCGCAATCTCTTTTGTTCTAACAGGAGCCACGCCGCCAGGGTAGAAGGCGCCAGTCGGAAAAACGATAGCCAAAGTGCGATTGTCATCCCACAAGCCAACAGTAGGAGCCTCGTTCAAGTGTTTGGGTAAGAAGCTGACGAGTTTCGCCAACTGAGATCGACGTAGAACTGGCGGCGAATTTGTGTCGTGTGAGAACTTGACAATAACCGTTGTCCCCGGAAGGACGTTGTCATTCGATGGCTCTTCAACTTGAACAGACGTCACGTGAACTCTCTAGAGAAATACACAAAAATTTATTTCGAAAACGCTTCAATTTAACAGTTTAATACTTAATTAATACAAACCTTTTGCTTTTGACTGAACGTTACCATGCGCTTATCTGCACCTAACTCTTTTTCCTCGTCCACGTCACGACGACGACGACGACGGCTGTTTTTCTCAGCAACGCATTCCATTCCACCTTGGATCAAGAAATCCGGTGGGTTGTCGTTGATAGTGATAATGTCCACATGTGAAACTGCACTGCTGCTTGCAGGTGGTTGTCCATTGTCAAAAACTGTAAAAACGATCTATGAAAGATGATGGTTAATCGCGCATTAAGAATCAAATACATGTATATTAAACCACACCTTGCGGCCAAGTCTCACAAGAGAAACGTCGCTGATGAAAATTGTTGGTTCGTCAGCCACAGACGCGTAGAATAAACGTCCAACCACGCATGCATAGATCTACATATAGAAAAAATAACATTGCGCAGTATAGCACCATTTGTGTCAAATGATTGTTATACAACAGACCTTGCCATCGTCTACACCGGTGAATGTGAGCAGTTTAAGTGATCGATCGGGTTCATACTAACAAAATATATCGTAAATTACAATGTTGGATTGTTTTTACACACCATCAGACCGGGACATGCTGTCGGATTTCGTAAGAAGATGTACTCATCGTCATCAAGCTTATCGGGATAAATTGCCCTGCAAAAATAAATGATATTTACATAGACTTCGTCATTGCCATTTCTTACGTCAATTCCACTGTCATTTTGGAAATGTAGTTCCCTTCTATGGAATCGTCAATAATGACGGCGTGTGGTCGACTCACGACGTGCTGGCCAACGTTCTGATTTTCTGTGAAGCTTATGCAATCGTCATTTCCTATTCCGACGCCCAAATCCAATTGCGGACCATCGTTGACAAAGACGGTGGAGACGTTCACAAATACTGGCAAGCTTGCAGTCCCCTCTCTGTCCCAAACGGTAACCGTGATCTGAGGCACGACTCTCGCTGGTTCAGAGACGGTGATGTCATACGTGGCAGAACGCAATATCTACAGTTACAAGAAAGGTAAAGACACCAAAAAGAAACATATATGTTAATTCGTACTTCAAGATAAACTGACAAAGAGGCGACGCCGCTCAGATAAACAACGTCCCAGCCCGATCCAACAATGGTCACTCCGAGGCCACTGGCCACGGTTTCATTGACGAATATGATGTCTCCAGGACGAGACGTACTGAATGAAAGCGTCGCATTGCCAGCAAAGAAACTGTCCACATCAATCAGTATAGTAGACATGGGGAAAATGGCTACAGGCGATCCGTTTTCGATGTATATAATCGAATGAGATCTATCTGCAAGTGAAGCAAACTGAGGAGGCTGACTGGATGGCGAGAAACGTAGAATTGGACCGTCGTTGACAGGAGTGACCAAGATGCGAAGTATGGCTGGAGCGCTGCCGTTTTGCCCATCGTTCACAGTCACATAAGCCATTCTACCAACACAAGTCATTTATTATAAAAGCGCCATAAAAATTCTATAATAACCTTGTGTCTGACGAAAGATTGAAAGGAGGGCTTAAATTGTTGACAAAACCGAAAGACGACAATACCATTTCGTAATATTTGATTCCAGCGCTTCCATATAGTCTCTGCGAAAAAAAAAACGTAGAGAAAACGTCTCTCTACGGACACGCTTCAGTTGTACCACAAACTGATTTTCGCTGTCACTTTCGATATTTATACCAAATGCCGTCGCAACAGACGAATTCAAAACCAACGCGTCACCATCGTGCCCATTCACAAGTCTAACCGTTGCTCTTCATAGAAAAAAAGACATATTTTCAATATCATCGAGATAAGTTGTCTAATTAATGAAAGAAGGATTACCCTGTCATGTTCACGTCATTGACATCCGTAATGTTGACACTAAAATCGGGGAGCAAACTTGGTGGATGCCCTTCTGTGTAAAGCAGTTCGTCTTGGGTCAATGTTACGACCGGAGCAACGTTAGAATCAATTAGACGGACGCTGAAGAAAACGCTATAGAATTAATAATAGCCAATATTGTTGAGGACGCACAGAACAGTGGCAGTTGTCCTGAACTTCCCGTCAAATACGTCGAACTCGATAGTGACGTCGTCCAATCCTTCAAAATCCGATTCCCTGAAATTGAATATTATAAAACGTCACAATAATTAATTATCTATGCATTGCATTACGAATTATTGTAAGTGACATTGTTGAGAAGAGCTTGAAAAACAACAGTCGATGCATTTCCAGTGAAAGAAATTAATTTTCCAGCCTCTTTTACCTTGTAGAACGTTCGTAAATAATTGCGGTAAATTAAATACTGCACAGAACTGTTACCTCTGTCTCAACTATTTCACTGAGATCTCTAATTGCCAAAGTCCCACTTCCACTTGACAAAATTCTCGCAGTGGCAGATTGTATAAGATGGCTGTCATTTAAACATAAAATCAGTAAAAAATACTGAAAAAGATCGAATAAAATTACGTTTCATGATCCGGGTCAGTAAGAGTGAGTGAATTGCTGGTGACATCAATAGAAGTTCGTCTGCCTTCCTCGTATCTTATAACAGGCGCTTCAAAAAAAATTATAGTGAGTGCTTTATTTTAAGGTAGAAAACTTTACTTCCGATTGTTAAAACAGGTTCTTCGTCGTTCTTTCCAACAAACCTAACTGTCACGCCAATCACAGGAGTAGAAAACTCGTTCGAATCAATGACCGTAACAAGAATTGTTCTAAAACAAAAGACAATTTGGCATAACAAGGAAAGCTACTCAGTAAGTATAAGATACCTTTGATAAAAATCCGGATCTACTTCGCGGTTGAAAAAGCCAAAAGAAAGAAGTACGTGCGTCAAATTGCTTGAAGTCGCGCCTCGTCGAACTTTTATTCCTCTAATAAATTTTAATTAAGAGCGTCATGCCAATCTCACAAAAACATTTTGCGATTGTATAACAGACCTGCCAGATGAAAGCGTAAATTGCGACGTAAGAAGACCAATTATGGCATTCCTTTCATAAATATCAAGTCTTCCCACAAAAGCGGCTTCGCCTGGATTAAAGGAGACCTACACGCAGAAAAATGTTAAATAGAAAAACGTTCAAAAACCAGAACTTACACGCTCGCTCAAGCTCGCCGGATTCGTCAATTCAACGACTACTTCTCTCCAGTCCTTACAAAGTCAATTAGGCAAATCGATATTAATTAATTTTCCTTAAGTTAAGAACCTTATTGCCAAATGCAGATGCGTCCAGATTCTCCTCTTTCGGTGCAAGCCAAACAATCGAAAGTGGCTCACGAGACAGAACGGTTCGATTAAGTGTCGTATTATCAGCGACGTTAAAATCGACAGCAACGTGTTCACATTCGCTTACTTCTCCCAGCGCCCCAGCACACGTAAAGAAATCAACGACTCTACACGTGTCGTTGCAGCCGTCACCGTCCTTTCCTGTTCCATTCAGCGTGTCGCACTGCTCAAAGAACTCACGAATCCCATTTCCGCAATTGAAGCACTGACTCGGCCCGTTGAATTCGTCGTTGACCGGACACACAAAACCATCTAGTATAGTGCAGCTGAACGAATCGCAGCCGAAGCCACTCGAACTTGAATCGCAATCTTCACCGGGAACTCGAAATCCATCGCCGCACGTTTGGACGGAACAATTGGTTAGTCCTCCCACTGGAATTTGACATCCGAATCCATCCTCGAGTACGCAAGCGGCCGAGCAACCGTCTCCGTCGACATTGTTGCCATCGTCGCATTCTTCAGTTTCAACTTGGAGAGTTCCATCACCGCACTCAGGGCATTCAACAGTGACATTAATGCCACTGCCAATGCCACTGCCAAGGCCACCACTGTCGCTACTGATATCTCGTGCCTGGCAAAATTCGGATTGACTCGCAGCATTGGTGCCACTGCTGACGAGCCCAAAAACACCTGTTGTTTCGTTGACTGATCGGCGGAATCGATTGCCGCCGTTCCTCCGGCGAATTTCACATTCCGACAATGCATCATCGCTTAATTGCAAAGAAGAACCAGTATCAGTAATTAAGTCTTCGAATACCGATGTTAGCAGATCAAATATTGTTGGCGATTGTAAGTTCTGGGCAGTGTCAATCCGTCCACATATCACAAAGCTTTTTTGCTCCAACGCAAATCTAAGCTCACCACCGTTTGAAGAGTTAGCCGGACAAAATCGCACCATACCGAGCAGTATGTTAAAGTTGACATCACGATAAGTAGACGATTCCTCCAAAACGTCTCGCAAAACTACTGCATCGTTTGGTGAAAAAATCGCATTGCAAAGATCGGCCTTCCGTACGCATTCTCCGAGGCCATTAAACAGACGATGGTCTACGAGACGGCATTCTTCGGCAAACGGCGTAACCGTGCGATTGACACCGTAAACGTCGGCAATAGTATTGCTTGTCAAGTTTGCCAGACAGATTAAGACTTTGCTCCACCACGTGTAGAAGTTGCCACTTCCTCTTGCACGACAAGCAGGAGATAGGAACGTATCGATATAGTTGGGTGAGTCACAAGGAAAGACTCGTTCTGCGCACGCAATAAAATCGGTGCAGTTCTCAATCAGCGAAGAACAGCGAGCTTCGGCTGAAAAAGAACGATATACGTCAAAAAAAAAAGGTTGTTTTGATTATGTACCTAGATGGCATCGCGAACCGCCGAATTCTGGGGGACAATTGCAAGTAAAACTACCGATATTGTCTCTGCACGTCCCACCATTTTGACACGGATTAGGATCACATTCATTAATTTCTGCAATCAAAAACCAATAATTAACTAAAAAGAATTAAATGACAATTCTCACCGGTTTCACAAAATTTGCCTATATAGCCAGCAGGGCATCGGCAGAAAACGTCATTCACGAGATCCACACACAAGGCATTTTGACACGGCATTGACACACATTCGTCGATATCTACGATAAACAATTACTTTTTCTACTTCGTCTTTTAATCCTAACCTATTTCGCAGTAAAGTCCTGTGAATCCTTCACGACAATTGCACGTAAACGCCGCAGTAAAGTCCTCGCAACTTCCACCATTGCGACAAGGACTGCTTTCGCATTCATTAATGTCTGAAACAAATAAAGAAATTTAGCTGTCAATCAGAAAGGCAGCCATTTAAAGTTCGACTCACCTATGTCGCATGTAAGACCCGTATAGCCTCGATCGCAGTTGCACGTGAAATCGAGAAATAGGTCAGTGCACGTTCCACTATTAAGACACGGATTGGGCGAGCACTCATCCGTATCTTCGCTACACGTTTCTCCCGTTAAACCAGGAGGACAAGAGCAAAAGAAAGAGGCTCGCCGATCCTCACATGTACCTCCATTTGTACATGGCAAAGAAAGACACTCGTTCACATCTATAATTGAGCAGCTCGTTAACACAAGATCAAACTGCGCTAATTCGTACCATTTTCGCATTGAGATCCAACGAATCCAGATGGACATGAGCACGTGAATGTGCCTAATCTGTCAGTGCACACCGCTCCGTTTAGACAAGGACTCGATGCGCAATCGTCAATAACTAATCGAAATCTACTAACAAACGTTTCATTAGACAAGACGTCAGTGTACCTGCACATGTTCCGTTGACTTCCTCTGTGAGAGGAGGACAAGTGCAGTGGAAGCTTCCTTGAGCATTTGTGCACAACTGTCCAATGATTGGGCACGCGCTTCTATTGTTTTCCGCTTCTATGCACTCGTTTATGTCTGCAAACAAACACCGAATAGCAAGAATGACTGAAATAATAAAACCTCTGACAAACCAGTGCAACTGTGTCCGTCTGGTGCTAAGCGGAATCCAGATATGCACGAACACTCGAAACATCCTTCCACATTTGTGCAGATGTGATCACAGTTTTCTATTCCTACGTCGCATTCGTTAACATCTAAAAGATACAAATTATTCCAACGGCCACTCTCAAAATAATGCCACTATATACCAGAGCAAGTTCGCTGATTGACATCTAGTAGAAATCCCTTGAAACAACTACACCTTTCAGATCCATCAGTGACATTTCTCGAGCAGATCTGCTGACAAGGATTTGAGTTCGTGCAATTTTCAGTAGCTATAAAAATAAAGAAACAGAAGTTAAACACCAGAAAAGAAAAGAAGAAAAACGTACGAATGCATGATTCGTTGTCACCACCGAGTATAAAACCATCAAAACAGCCACAAAAAAATGATCCTGGAGCATTCAAACACAGCTGTTGACAAGGTCTCAGTTCATTGCATTCGTCAATATCTAATAGACAATACAACTACGATATTGTAAAATTGACTGCTTTTACCAATGCATTGAAAATTATTCTCCAATCGAAATCCGCTAGAGCACTCGCAGCGAAAAGAAAGAGCTTCATTGATGCAAACCTGGTTGCAGTTGTCCAAATTTTCTTCACATTCGTCGATATCTGAATACGCGACTATGGTCAAGATAAAGCTAAACCACAAAAGACGAACAGCTTACCAACACACTTTCCACCCTCAAGTTCACTTCCGTAAGGACAGTCCGTGCAATTTGCACCCGTCCCAGGAGCAGGAATATCTGTGCAATTAGTTCCAATCGGACAGCCCGGATCGAGGCACCCGTTCTCGTCAACGTCACAGAAACTTCCTGTCCAACCTAAATTAAGATTTCAGTAATAAATTAGAACTATGAGTCGAATGTTCTTTCCTTGGCCGCATTGACAGTCTTCCAGTATAAATCCATCGTCACCACCGTCGGTATCAACTTCGATACATTGTGCTCCGTTTTGCAAGGCGCAGGGGCACAGTCTCACTAGCAGTTGAAGTTCGCTAACGGCTCCTTTACTATCGTTGGAGATGATAGTGAAACTGACAGCACCGACGTCTCTTGGCGTCCAACGCAATTCGTACCCGCTTCCGTCGTTTTCCAACGTAAAATCGCTTTCATGTGGACTCCGTTCAATTGACACAGTGAAATTATCTCCGACATCAGTAACGCTGAAGTGATAAACAGACTTGACGTAAAGTTCAGCTCTAAACGTACCGTTGTCGGTGCCGACAATATCAGGGGGATTATTCACTAAAGCGCAAAAAGTGTAATTGTAACAGATTATGCGTCATAAATAACTCACTTTGGATTCTAGATGCTTCTGCAACGCCAGCTCGACCTTGAAGTGTTGTAAGAGCGACTTCTTCGCTTCCAGTCTCGAAAAGATCGAATAGACACGGTGGATCGTTGTTGCACTGTTCTCTTTGCGCAGACGTGTAGCGACTCTGTGGTACTTCATCAATAAAAGTCGGTATGTGATCGGGATCAGAGAACGTAGATACGCTTTCTCCCACTTGGTAGTAGAACAAAGACTCCGCCTGCGTCAGTTGCCCTATTCCACTTCATTAGACAAATTATATACGTAACTTAAGGTACTTACATGTTTTTCCAAATAGGTTGTGAATTGTTCGGCTTGTTGAGCTAACAGAGACTTCCTCGCCCGAACGAGACACAAAATCGTTCGTCTTATCCCCGTCCCATCGACCGACTAAGCCTCGCGTTTCACCTTGAAACAAATCCGGTAACCCCAAGACATATGACAAAAGACCACTTCGTGCCGTTATACTAACGGTAACCTCGGATGAGAACGACATGACAAGCGATCCGTTCTCTTGGCCACGTGACAAAATAACGTTATCCAATAAGAGAACGCCATTGGGCGCTAATTCGGAGAATTCATCTGACACGTCGCGCCACGACGATCCATCAAACGCGCTAAGTGATTCCGTTAGCGGAGCGTCAGAAGCGTAGCAGCAAACCATGATGCGGAGTTCTGTCGCCGAAACAAGGCCCACGTGTACTGTTGTCGAGCCATCATCGCTACCCGTCGAAAATTGCCGTCCGACGAATGCCGAAAATTCCGTTGCCGTCGAGTTGTCAACAAGCTGTGTCCGACCCTGTAACTCAAATCGATTGTCGGCTGATTTGAAGACGCGATATTCGCCGAGTCCGTTGAATGTATACTCGTTGCCGTCTAGTGTCGTGAAATGGGGTTCGCCCCATGCCCAGACGAAGAAGATTGGGAATCGTCTGATGCACGGCAGCGGTGGCGGACGTCGCTCGAAGTACAGATTGCAGAGATCCGACTCAAGGCAACATTGTCGATACGGTATCACGTCGAACTGTTCATGATTAGACTGATTGAAAAACGAGTGAAATCGATTGGCTGAGCCAGCCAAAGGTGGCTGGGTAATCAACGTTCCACCTCCAATCCCGAAGAAGAGAAACGGAACGAAAAAAACGAAAGTCGAGCGATAACAGCATTCCGCTTGTTGACCGGTGACGCCGCCAAAAACCGAGACAAAGCACACTCGACCGCGTGCTTGATCTTGGACAGAGAAAACTTGAACAAATCTGAAATCTGTACGTGCTTGAAACAACGTGCACGGACACGGTTGAACAAACAGATGCCAAAATGGAAACGATCCGTAGAGAGCGATGTCTTGGGAATACCAATCAAGACAGGGGCCTCGATTATCACATCGATTTCCCGCCACCGAGACTCGATACAGGTACCGACCAGTAACGCCAACATTCGAAAAGGATGCGACTGAAAGAACAGAGACCGAACCAGATAATGGATGACTTTCAAAAGTGCTTAAATCTTTGGCCATGTATCCGACCACCGCCGGATTTTGACCGGGACGACCGATCCACTGAAGTCGATCGGCGATCGGGTAATTGAACAGTACGTACGTCGTACGCTCGTCTGAGACGATCACAACTTGGAACGTATTGCGCTGAAAACCAAATTTAAATATTCGCCTTAACTAGCCTCTTTTTTTTACCAGTGACGAAAAAGTGTCCTGGAAATTAGATCCACCATCTGGGTAGTTTGGAACGCGATCCCACGTCGCAACGAGACCCCACGTGGCGATAAACGTTGTGCCGGTAAACGTTTTCACGTCGTCACTAGCTCGTTGAAGTACTTCTGACAAAGAATTTGTGTAGACTTGATAGAAAACGTTGCCGTCGCGACGCGTATCTACGTCGGCCCAAAAAGGCGCCGCAATGGACGGAAAACCTGACACTGGCAACTGTTCTGGAAAGGGATTGGCGAATGCCTCGTCAAATGATACAAGCCCGTTGGTAGAGACCTATACAAATAAAGCAACAAATTCAAAGAAACGATGACTATAAGATGCAGTACGTACGTAGGCGAAACGATGTCTTGCTCTTCCAAAAGGAAAACACGTGGGTAAGAAAATGGGAGGAGATGTAGAGTCGTCAGATCTTGGAAGTCTGTTGTCGCCCTGACCTGGGCCGAACGGATAAAGATTCGGATCCTCTGAGCAACACAAAACAATATCAGGTAAAATAATTCATGACGTTTTTAAGTAGAGCCTAAAGTTGGATAATAGAGTATGTTCTAATTCATTTGTTGCTTATGCTTATGTAATACTGGTAGTGTAGACTTAGGATTTCGTACCTATTTCGCAACGATCTCCCGCAAATATGCCTACGCAGGTGCAGAAAAATGAGCCAGGAACGTTGGTGCATGTTCCACCATTCTGGCAAGGATTAAAAAGACATTCGTTAACGTCGACTGCTGTTGGCTCCGGTGTAGTCGGTCCCATAGTAGTTGGCTCAGCTGTAGTAGGACCAAATGTCGTGGGCTCAGAAGTAGTAGGAGCTTCGGTCGTTGATTGTGGTGTAGTCGGTTGTGGAGTGGTTGGCTCAGCTGTAGTTGGACCAAATGTCGTTGGCTCAGTAGTAGTAGGAGCTTCGGTCGTTGGTTCTGGTGTAGTCGGTTCTAGAGCAGTTGGCTCAGCAGTAGTAGGCGCTTCTGTTGTTGCTCCTTGCGTAGTCGGTTCTAGAGTATTAGTTGGCTCAGCTGTAGTTGGACCGAATGTCGTGGGCTTGGCAGTAGTAGGAGCTTCGGTTGTTGCTTGTGGTGTAGTGGGCCCTTCTGTCGTTGTTTCCGGTGCAGTCGGTCCCGGAGTCGTTGGCGCCGCCGTAATTGGTCCTGCAACAAAAAGATAAAATTCAATTATCAATCCAAGAATAGTTTGCGTTCAACTTACGACAAACGGGACTCGGACCAGACCATTGTCCAGTTGAAAGGCAGGTAAGTTCCCTTTCGCCAAACAGAACGAAACTCCATTGACATGAAAACGTTGCCCTAGCCACAAAATTAACAGAACCATAAACAGAAACCGTCTTCGGCTGAAATACAAATCCATTCTCCGGAGCATCCAGCTGGCCACAATCGACAACTAAATAGACAAAAATTCAACGCATAACAACAAAGAAACATAAAACGCTTACAGACTATGTTAACTTCCTCGCACTCACCACCACCAACACCAAATAAATTAGGAGTCCAGAGAAGCGAATTCAGCAAGCAAAATGACGGAGAAAACGAACCGAATACAAACACTTCGTCGCTTTCGTACGAAAACAGAGAATGAGTCACCTGAATGGCGCTAACATCTCCTCTCTTCGCTTCCAAGCACGTTTGCCCGGTCGGCGCCGTCAAAATTGTTGCGTAGTAATTGTAGGAGATTCCTTCAATGCTAACCAAAGCGCCAGAGAGCGGCAAAAGAGCGCCTCCATTCTGAATATGACTCACGTCAACGTTGATACAGTTCTTATCGGTCCACGGTCTATCGCAATTCCACCAGCTCAAGTGACTTGCGGTGAAAGTCCACGAAATATCACCTCCAGGAGACACGGAAACGGTGCCGTTACCTTCCTCCAACCAAATGCCTCGTTCTTCGTCAAACGACCACGCGGGAATTAACTCGCCGTCAGTGACATTTGCTGTATTGTTCAGCTGGAAAACAAGCTCAACATATTGCTTTAAACCGACTCTTTCGTTCGTATCGGCGTTTGTAATGACTATGTCAGCCAGTGCCAAACTGTCGAGATACGCACGATTTCTTGTGGACAATCTTTCAGCGAAAAGTTGAGGAGCAAGCGTTACTCCACCGAAAGGATCAATGACATTAAAGCTGAACCGCAAACGCGTTCCTGTCGGAACAGCCAGAGCGTCAGTCGGAAAGTGAAGAGTAAGAGACTGTGAAAATTTTGTGGTAACCACGGAAAACGGAGATGATGCGTTGTAATCGATTGTATCTTCCTCCACTCGTCGCTTCAAAGAAATAAAGAAGTAATTTCCTGTAAAACATGCAACGTACATAGAAGAAAATTTATTTCTGACTACGTACCTTGAGAGCAATACGAATAGTACGATCTAGACACCGTAGAATAGTCTGGAGCTTGGACAAGTAGTAAAAGAGTAGCCTCGAAGGAAATTTCTACTTCGGCGATGCCTAGTATCGAATCAACTGACACGTTGGTGATCAATGGATACACGCTTTCAGCATTAACAACAAAAACGGAAATCTTAGCTGAGAGAACGCTTAGCCGCGTATCGCTGTCCACAGGAAGAACACTGATATCTAAATAAAGTGTTAGAGAAAAGAAGAAAGAAACAACCGAACGCCAAAAAATTACTGGTGCAAACAGACGAAATTTCGCAGTTGTTGCCTGTATAACCGGGAAAACACACGCACGTATATTCGTCAATGCCGTCGGTACAGGTGCCTCCATTTTGACAAGGAAACGACGCACAGTCGTCGAAGTCTAACAAAAGAACCATAAACATAAAATCATTTCGGATCCAACCGAGATAATAGCACTCACTCGTTTTGCATTGGTCTCCAGTGTAGCCTGCCATGCATTGGCAAGTGAAATAGTCAATTTCATCAAAGCACGTTCCCCCGTTCTCGCAAGGAGAAGAAGAGCAATCATCGATATCTAAAGAATAATTATTTTTTGTCAATAATGTAAACTATCAAATAACAAAATGATTACTAGTTTCGCATTGGTTTCCGGTGTAGCCTGCAATGCACCGACACGTGAAATAGTCGACTCCATCGATACAAGTCCCGCCGTTTCTGCAAGGCATAGACGCACATTCGCCGATGTCTGAATTGCAAAAGAAGCAACAAAATTTTATATACCAACAATATCACCCGCAAACTCTCACCGGTCTCGCAGTACTCTCCAGTATAGCCAGAAGGACAATGACAAGTGAAATAGTGAATATAGTCGTAGCACGTTCCTCCGTTTTTGCATGGAAAAGAGGCACATTCGTCAATATCTGAAAAGAAGTCGAATTACCGACGACATATATCTGGACAAAAACTTGTAGGACCAGGAGTCGTTGGTTCTGGAGTAGTCGGTCCTGAAGGGGTTGTAGGCGCTTCAGTTGTCGAGATTTCTAGACAAAGACTCGCTAGTATCATGCAAGCCCCACTTGAACATTAGAAAGGGCGTTTCTGAATTTACCAAGCAGCTCAGGCACGGAAATATTAATGCATCACAAGCTATTGCTACCGTGGTACGTTCTACCTAGCGATTGAGCAAGCGAGCGCCAAGTTTTTAAAACAGGCTCACTTAATTAATACGCTATTTCCTGTACTTATTTTGCAATCTCCCCAATCAGGGAAACCAATAACGTCAACGACGCTCAATGCGGGCGGATCTGCTCAGGAATGTGCCTTTTCTAAACAACCGCGACTTAGACCTGAGCCTGTTTAGAGCAACTCTAACGTTTTAAAAAAAATAAACTGAGAGATAAACAAAATATAATAGAGAAATCGTCTAGCCCGCGTGTGCATTCAATCGACTTGCCTTCCGGAGGACCCGTCGTTTCCGGGGGAGTCGTTGTTCCTGAAGGAGCTGTTGTTTCCGGAGGAGCCGTTGTTTCTAGAGAACCAGATCCCGACGTTCCAGACCCCGATGTTCCAGATCCCGATGTTCCAGATCCCGATGTTCCAGATCCCGATGATTCCTGAGGAGCCGTTGTTCCTGGAGGAGCCGCCGTTTCAGTAAAGAATTAATTAATGTGAAGGTATATCAGCATCAACCAACTCTTACCTGTTTCGCAATAATCTCCAGTGAAGCCTGGAGGGCAATGACAAACGTAATAGTCAGTATAATCGTAGCACGTTCCTCCGTTCTTGCATGGAAAAGAGGCGCATTCGTCAATATCTACATTAAATAAAAATCAATAAATTTAAATATCCGCTCTTGCATGGAAGAGAGACGCACATTCGTCAATATCTGAAGAACATAACAAACAATTAAATTAATGTGAAGGTAGATCATCAACAAACTCTCACCTGTCTCGCAATAATCTCCGGTAAAGCCTGGAGGACAATGACAAACGTAATAGTCAGTATGATCGTAGCACGTTCCTCCGTTCTTGCAAGGCATAGACGCACATTCGTTGTCGTCTGTATTAGAAAAAATGCAAGAAAATTATATAATCTACCAACAATATTACCCACTAACTCTCACCCGTCTCGCAGTACTCTCCAGTATAGCCAGAAGGACAATGACAAGTGAAATAGTCAATATAGTCGTAGCAAGTTCCTCCGTTCTTGCATGGAAGAGACGCACATTCGTCAATATCTGAAGATAACAAGAAATTTTTTTTAAAGAATTAAATAGGGCTGAAAATATATCAGCATCAACAAAAGTCTTACCTGTCTCGCAATAGTCCCCAGTGAAGCCTGGAGGGCAATGACAAACGTAATAGTCAGTATAATCGTAGCACATTCCTTCGTTCTTGCATGGAAAAGAGGCACATTCGTCAATATCTGAATTAGAATAAGAACAATAAATTTAATAAATTACCAATAATATCACCTACAAACTCTCACCGGTTTCACAATAGTCTCCAGTGTAGCCCGAAAGGCAATGACAAGTGAAAGAGTCAATCTCGTCGTAGCACGTTCCTCCGTTTTTGCATGGAAAAGACGCACATTCGTCAATATCTGAAAAAAGTCAAATTACCGACGACATAAATCTCGACAAAGAACTTGTAGGACCAGGAGTCGTTGGTTCTGGCGTAGTCGGTCCTGAAGGAATTGCAGGTGCCTCAGTGGTCGAGTTTTCTAGACAAAGACGCGCTAGTGTCATGCATGCCCCACTTGAACATTAGATAGGTCATTTATGAAATTACCAAGAAGCTCAGGCACAAAAATTTTAATGCTTCACAAGCTACTGCTACCGTGGTACGTTCTACTTAGTGATAAAGCAAGCGAGCGCCAAGTTTTTAAAACAGGCTCACTTAATTAATACTCTATTTCCTCTAATTATTTCGCAATCTCCCCAATCAGGGAAACCAATAACGTCAACGACGCGCAATGCGGGCGGATCTGCTCAGGAATGTGCCTTTTTCTAAACAACCGCGACTTAGACCTGAGCCTGTTTAGAGCAACTCTAACGTTTTAAAAAATAAACTGAGAGATAACAAAATATAATAGAGAAATCGTCTAGCCCGCGTGTGCATTCAATAAACTTGCCTTCCGGAGGACCCGTCGTTTCCGGGGGAGTCGTTGTTCCTGAAGGAGCTGTTGTTTCCGGAGGAGCCGTTGTTTCTAGAGAACCAGATCCCGACGTTCCAGACCCCGATGTTCCAGATCCCGATGTTCCAGATCCCGATGTTCCAGATCCCGATGTTCCAGATCCCGATGATTCCTGAGGAGCCGTTGTTCCTGGAGGAGTCGCCGTTTCAGTAAAGAATTAATTAATGTGAAGGTATATCAGCATCAACCAACTCTTACCTGTTTCGCAATAATCTCCAGTGAAGCCTGGAGGGCAATGACAAACGTAATAGTCAGTATAATCGTAGCACGTTCCTCCGTTCTTGCATGGAAAAGAGGCACATTCGTCAATATCTACATTAAATAAAAATCGATAAATTTA
This sequence comes from Oscarella lobularis, assembly GCF_947507565.1. Classification (NCBI taxonomy): domain Eukaryota; kingdom Metazoa; phylum Porifera; class Homoscleromorpha; order Homosclerophorida; family Oscarellidae; genus Oscarella; species Oscarella lobularis. The sequence continues at coordinate 2,160,356 of NC_089192.1, read as the reverse complement.
AATATCCGCTCTTGCATGGAAGAGACGCACATTCGTCAATATCTGAAGAACATAACAAACAATTAAATTAATGTGAAGGTATAACAAACACTCACCCGTCTCGCAATAGTCTCCAGTGTAGCCCGGCAGACAATGACAAGTGAAAGAGTCAATCTCGTCGTAGCACGTGCCTCCGTTCTTGCATGGAAAAGACGCACATCCGTCAGTATCTGAAAAGAAGTCAAATTACCGACGACATATATCTGGACAAAAGGACCAGGAGTCGTTGGTTCTGGAGTACTCGGTCCTGAAGGGGTTGTAGGTGCTTCAGTTGTCGAGATTTCTAGACAAAGACGCGCTAGTGTCATGCAAGCCCCACTTGAACATTAGGTCGTTTCTGAATTTAGCAAGCAGCTCAGGCACGGAAATATTAATGCATCACAAGCTATTGCTACCGTGGTACGTTCTACTTAGCGATTGAGCAAGCGAGCGCCGAGTTTTTAAAACAGGCTCACTTAATTAACACGCTATTTCCTCTAATTATAGAGCACTGACGAAATCAAGGAAGCTAATAACGTAATGGACGCGCAATGCTTGCGGATCTGCTCAGGATTGAGCCTTTTTTGAGCAACCGCAACGTAGACCTACGCTCTTTCAGACAATGTAAATGTAACGTCTGAAAAAAATCAACTGAGATATAAGGAAATAATGCAGGGAAATCGTCTGGCGGGTAGAAGACGCGATGAACGTTAATTCTACACTACTAGTTTTTAGAAGCGCGCGTGTGCATTCAATCGACTTGCCTTTGCCGTTAACTCCAAAGAGGACACCGCAGAGCAGAAAACACAGCCCCAACGGCACGTTCGCGGGCAACATCTTCGTCGCCTATTCAGAGAATTCCCAACAGGTCTTCGATTCTCGTTCCAAATGCGTAAAGCCGGTTTCTAAGGTTCTAAAGAGAAGAGAAATTGGCTTGCTGTGCGGATGCGTCTATAGTGCGCAATGACCTGCGCTCGAAGGAAGTTAGACAACTAATTAACCAAATCCGCAGCCTGACGCAGGTCAGAAGCCCCAAAACAAACATGTACTCCTACTCGAGACTTCATTTAAACTGCGAACAGTATCACAATTAATCCACGGCTAGTAGAACGGAGGATCTTTAGAAGAGCGCGCAGAAAGAGTCAGACACTTACGTTGATTACTCTACTCGCGTCATCCCGAAACCCTACACAGGGACAGTTTAGAAGGTATCTATGCTTTTGGGCAAGACGTTTGTAGTGCTTACGTCCTGCACCATATAGTGATGCACTGACGAATTGGGAGTGAGATAAGCTTTCCCGCAAGGCCTACTGGTTTTCAAGGCGACGACAATTAGAAAGGTGAAGATCGTTGTATATTCTCTTCTCCTGGTAATGTCGTCACGTGACACAGGTATTGTCTCGTGACAGGCAACCTTAATTAATAGGAATACAATGCGGTCCCTACTTCTTATATATTGTACCCAGCTTGGAACGCCTCCTTCACATCGAAAGTACCAGATCTGATTTGCCGACAAGAATCTGCCCATTTTGCTGGATGAAACGATCCCAGGAGTGACACTGTAAGAGAATCACTAAAGAAAGGCTTTCTATTCTTCTACACTTATCTATGTGTACATGTGCTAAAATACCTACACCGTCGATTTTACCTCTAGCCGCCAAGAATTGAAGATGTACATTTTAGCACATCACTCGATCTCTACGATCTTATTCGAGTATAGGTAACGTTACACTACCTTGCGATCGCCATTCGCGTCAAGTCTGCAGATCCTTCTCAAAATATCTCCCATCGCTGTAAAATTGTCGACTTCGTCCAAGCAGGGCTCTGAGGAGTGACATTCTAAAGAGATTCGACTGGATCGCTCAACCAATACAGAACTAAGATTCTAACCAAATCTCGCTGTTTATGACGGGGTTTTATAATTTTATTTTTGAACTTTGCTTTTTAGTAATCTTACCCAGAGCTTTCCGACTCTATAGGACGCCGTTACAAATCTAGAAGCGTCTGCACAACAAATGTTTTACGCCAGCGCTGTTCAAGAAACGGTCTTGAATTTTCAATCACCTCTCAAATGTGACGTTGTTCTCTGACAATCACGTGTAATAGATGTTACAGACGCACTACCCTAAAATCACATCTCAAAGGAGTAATGTTAGCGTGAACTTTACAAGCTAGACTGCGAGTACGGCAGGGAGGTTCCCCAATAATATCTGCGTTTTCATAGTCATAGTCGGCCGGCGCCTAAAGAAAAAATTGTTTTAACTTAAGGCGGGTAAGAGTAAGCGTCAAAGCAATAGACGCTGGATCGCTTACCAGAGAGAAGACGGAATGCGTCACGTGCACACTGAGAAGATGAACTGACACAAACATGAATTACGACAGGTAACATAAATTTATCAAAAGCTAAGAACGTTGATGACGTTTGACTCTTTTTCCTGGTACTGGTGGCACTTCAACTGTGATAGGCTCTACGCCCTTTATAAAAGCAACAACTTGGCTTCTCTGTGCGTCATTTCCTTTCAACTTCATGGTCCAATGTAAGGACCAATCCTCCTCTGAAGCCTAGATCTCGCATTGTATAGGCAGCGACCTCGTGTACCTGTGCGTCATTTTCTTTCATCGCCGACTTTGATCGCTCTGCCGCTTAGTCAGCACTCACTTCAACGCCTTTTGCCCTGTAAGGTTCAGAAAATAATCGCTCGCTCTTCGTACCAATTGTGCCGTAAAGGTGAGTGGGTCGTGAAAGCCTCAGTTGTGTCTACCTACGTATTATTTGATCGCGAAAGCAACACGTTCTCTAAAAAAAGAGCGCTGCCTGAACGCAAGCCGGAAGAGGCATACAGTGACCCTGTCGCATATGAAGACTTTTTGTTGAAAGGCGCTTGACACCTATCTAAATAAAAAGTCTTTGGGCCTCATGTAAACAATAGGAATGTATACATAGAGCTGATCTTCGTCCGTCGTCCCTGCAACTGTCCTTTCCTAATACTTTCATTACACTCCAACGCACGTACTTTTCCTTTTTGGAACCGCCTTGCCTGACTTTGTTCCGTTTTCCTTCTTCGAACCGCTTTGCCTAACTTTGTTCCGTTTTCCTTCTTCGAACCGCCTTTCCTGACTTTGTTCCGTTTTCCTGTACTAAGAGCACCCTCCGATTTTCCTGCAGAATCCAATGAAATGCAGCAAGAACGGGAAGCAACTACTGCGGTCGCCTATGGTGGCGATCGAAATTCCCCTCACGTCTACTCAGTGAGTAATAGGATTATCCTATGAAGTAATAGCGAGAAAACGTCAGGAATTAAATCGATACTTGTAAATATAAGCGTTTGAGTTTTTACCTGTAGAGAACTTTGTTGTCGATTTAGATCTGTGTGTGATCTATGCAGAGTATTCTTATAGCTATGGCAGCCCTAACACCGCTAGCTGGGAAGTCCTTATTCATTCAAATGCTCGTATTTTCAGGGACTTCACAACGATTACCGTCGTTTGACGCTTTTCACACTTTTGTGCTGCTTTTTTCCTGTTGGTCTCATTGCCTTGCATTACTCCAAACAGGTTTCGCTAATTATAAAGATATTGTCCTAATTCAAGGTAATTTCTAATAAAGACACTATCGTTTTATAGGTTCGAAGTCGACTAGCCAGCGGAGATTTTAATGGAGCCCAAAGAGCGTCTAAGCGAGCCATGTATTGCAACATGGTTGCTATTGTGTGCAGACTGTTCGTTGTTTTGGGCATTGTTGTTTGCATCATTTTCTTACTTGAGATGTAATGAACGAAAACAAGAATGAAATTGTCGTTTTTTGTTCTAGCCGTTATAACACCTAAATGAAAAGAAACGATTTATGTATCACGTACACGAAATCTCAAGCTATGTATCTTGATCAATTGAGTGAACCTTTTGTAGAAGGACCATTTTCTCTGAGTCCGCGTGGAGTAAGTGTATTGCCTAATAACTATATCTACAAGGTGGCTCAAGTTCGCTTCTTCCGAAAAACGTACGCCTTGTTCCTAGTACGTGTGACGAGACTTTCGCCTAAATCCGCCGACTGGCTGCTCCTTCTCACAGCCAATGCAACGGATTTACCTCAGGATCCTCTTGCGTTTTCATCCTATTGCGAATCGGCGTTAGAGGGGCACTCCGGCGTTTTTTATATTAGTATTAAAGTACTTACGTTTGCTAATCGTTTCGCACCGGTTTCGCTGTGATCGTGTGCTTCGGCAACGAGAACGAAGCGTTTTAACTCTGTAATCACGGGCGTTCTGTGACGTAACTGGTGTCACGAAGCTACCCGGATACAAAAAATGAATCGGCGTTTATGTCGAAGGCGTCACCTGCCGAGAAAGTTTGAAAGAAAAAAGTGTAGATCGTAAGGACTGAAACCGTTCTGTACTGACTTGCATTCGCTAACTACAAGCGGAAACGCGATAAAGCCGGAAACGCGCTTTCGCGCGTCAAGTATTCGATGCTGTCTTCCGTGCCTTTCCGTCCGTATGTCTGTAAACCTGTAATTGCACGACGTGGGCAAGCCTTTGCACATGATGAATTAAGTGAAACAATGAGCGGAAAGGCACGGAAGACAGCATAGATAAATAGGTAGATATGTATATATCGACGTCCGACCTCCTTCGTAATAACCATGGGAGGAAACCCTAGACTGAATTACTCTACGTCATTTCCTGTCACTGATGTGTAGTTCCAACCGCCCTATAGCTATGCCTCCTAAGGTACTGTATATAGGAGCTTACCGGACCTCTCTGCGCATCATTTCCTTTCAGCGTCAAGTTGGATTGCTCTTGCTCAGTCAGCCGCCTCAGCCTTCTCAGCCTCAGGTAAGGCCCTCAGGTCGCCGGGTTTAGCTGATGTATTTTCTTACTACTCCCTAGCATGATCGACATCCCTTCACCTTTTTCCTGCATGTAGGCGCTTTTATATACTAAGGGCGACCTTCCCTTTTCGCGTTAATTGGACCACGACGGCGTCAGGTAGACCTATACATGACTCCACAGTGCGATTCTGTCTTCGGTAAACATTGCATGAATTAGGGAGGTTAATTCTGCCTGCCGTCCACTTTTTCCGATACCCTTTGTGACCATCAAAGAAGGACTTTTCGCGGTGGCTCGTCTAGTAATCTAGATATAGCTAGTTTTCCTGGTTCAAACCACTTTGCATGACGTCACAAGTGAAGCCACTTCCTGTAGGGAAAATCCACTGCTTTTCCTGTAGAATCCTGTCAAATGCAGCAACAGCCGCAGCACGAATTACCTACAGTGGTCGCCGCTGGCGAATATAGAAGCTCTCCTTATGTCGGCCAAACGGTACGTATATAAATTTACACTGTATAGTGAGATAAAGCAGTTGTCACCGAAGTTAGATGCTAGATAGTAAAATACAATGCACACCGATAAATGAGCCTGGCTAAACAGAGAAAACGGACTAAACGGGTTGGGCTCAGAGCAATACTCGTACTTATCAGATCGAGCTTGGCTCGTTCCTAAGCTTGATGTTTTCCGACTCCGTACTCGTTTGGAATCATCAGTAGGTATAGTTCTAACTGTATTTTCGACGAGTTTTTGGTAAACTCATACGTTTACTTCTATTAAGAACTTTACCCGTATGTGCCTCTTTGCTAGAACCTATTGACGCTACGGAGTCTTCTAACGGACTCCCAATAATTTTTTGCTACGCTTAGAGTCTATTTTGCCGTATGCGTACTAAATACTAAATATTTCTCAGGTGGCTGAAAAGCCCAGCGATTATTATACTTTGTCGATATTCACTCTCCTTTGTTGCTGTTGGCCTATCGGTTTTTATGCCCTGAAGTACTCAAACAAGGTTAGCTTTTAGTCGCGGGAATGTTTCACTGTCTCTAACAAATATTCAAATAACTATTGCATCATCTTAGGTTCGAAATCTCTTTGCCGCAGGCGATTTGAATGGGGCCAAGGAAGCATCCAAGAACGCTATTACTGCTAACATTATTGGCATTATCTTGGGAGTGTTAGTTCTTGTAGGTGTCATTGTTTATGTCGTAATGGTCGTCATTTGATTTTTACGGAATCCTGTCGAATGGAGTTTCTAGACTCTCACTGTGGACTCTACCGCTCTAAAGCGTTTGTTCGTTTTTAAGTGTTTTGTTGAATATAGCTCAGGTAGGAGTTTGAGGTTTGCAGAATACACTTCAAGTGACCTTAGCCGGCTAAGCGTCGATTATATTGTCTCGAGACAAAGCCACACGTGTACCAAGGTCAAGACAAAGTTATTTACCACTTGACTCAGTGAAAAGAAGGCGGCAAGCATTGGCTTACGATCAGCTCTAGCGCTGCTTGAGAGGCTATGTCGATGGCTTCTTCTACTCTGGATATACAATATAGTATGTACAGTTATAGTATATAGTACATACTGCTTTGGTACTAGATATTGATCTCGAATCATATCCTAAGTACCTATAAGCTCATTTAGTCCACGATCGAGCAGCCATAGTCTCCTCAGTGTTATTCTATTTTGCTTGTATTTTCACATTTACATTGAAATCTGGCTAGCAAAAGCCTCGTAGAAGTCAGACTATACTCTCTTAACGTTTTCCTTGAATCCTTGAATTTGATCCACGTGTTGGAGAATGGCTTGCTTTTGACCGTTGGTTCACGCCGTTTTGACTTTGCATAACAGTGCAATATTTTTAATTATATCAAACAGTCCTTATAATTTTTTCAGGTCACTTTCTCACGCTCACAGTAATTCGATGACGTGCGCTTGGCTATTATTAGCTGGTCAAGTACGTAAAAGTCACGGGACGACAGCTCGCGCTCCCATTGGTCGACAGAGTGAGACCTCGAACGCACAGCGCTAGCGCACGACCCGACGACAACAGCGCCTCTTTTGCACTCATTTCTCCGGACGACGTGGCGAAACGACGCAGCCGCGATCGCGCGACGCGGTAAAGCGAATCAATCGTGCACGCTTTTCGTCAATCGAACGATCGCGAATCGATTTAGGCTTCGATATCGAAGCGAAACGGTGAGTGGAACGCGTTTCTTTCGACTGCCTTTCGCGAATCGCACGACCTTCAGCTCGCGAACTCGATACGCAGCTCGGACTCGGAGAACGAAGAGCTCATCGGAGCGAAAAGGACGCGGGAGGCAAGTCGGGGATTTTGTAGCGCCGATTTTTACCGATTCGCCTGCGTTTTTGTGTGCACGAGTGTGGGTGTGTACAAAAAACCCCTAGGCCGGGGCCCCCAAACGCATCACGCCCACGCATCACGATTATTTCTAAACAGTAATCGATCCCCGTTCTCGATCGTTTTTTGCCTCGTTCGTCGTTGGCGCGAGCGGCTCTTTTAGCGACTTTTGTAGTTCGTGTTTCGCCGCTCGCGCGTGACGTCACACACGTGACGTCACACACTTTAGGTTAGCAAGCCTTGCGCATTAGGGGAGCTAACGTAGAGACGAGATAGGAAGCCGTCCATTGGAATACGTGTGCACTTAGGGGTCCTATACTTTCGCGCTAATTTCGTGCAACACCTTTCCTACCCGCTAAACGTCCCTATATGGTCATCGTCATCAACCGCAGTACTGTTAATTTCTTCATTTTCATGTCAAATATCATCAATTTTCGCAATATCGACATTATCATCAACTTTATCATCAATATCATTCAAGTCATTGTAATGATAAATGTAGTATAGGTGGGAGCAACGTTGGGGTCCCCGCCTTGGCGTTTACTCGTGCACGTGCATTTGACTTTAATTAAAGACTTGACTTTTATAGTTTTTAGTGATGATCAATTTTTTAATCGAATGACAAAATTAGTGGTGCTAGTGTAAGTGGCTCATGTAGAAGTGGCCTGAAGAAAGAAGATTGAGCTTGGCGAACGAAACTTCATAGTTGGCCCTGAATACATTCATATCAAAGCTTCTGGCTTTTTCAATTTAGAATATTTACTAAATATTGTTTTGTTGCTAAGTTGCCTTGAAGACGAAAAGAAAATGAAAGCACGTGGGTAGTACCTGTATGTAATTAAAATGATGATAATTGATTTTTCTATTAGTCTCCTAACAAGGCAAGTGTCACGTGAGACATTACAATTTCGAATTAAAGTGTAGCTAAAAAATTCAAGAAAAGAAAGACAGCTTTTCTGGTACGTTTGCTTCGAATTTAGAGAATGAAGTAATAAGAGCCTCATCTCTTTGCAGCTTATTTAATTAAGAACGTCACGAACCCCTGGTGCTGAAGAACTAGCTACTGAAAAACGATTGGTTGTCTTTTCATCCCTTCTCTTATCCAATCCGAGTCGATCACTCGTAGTCTTTTCTCCCTTTCTTAGCCATCCCATTATTTATGAGTCGATCACTCGTAGTCCTTTCTTAGACATCCCATTTTTTATGAGTCTATGACTCGTAGTCTTTTCTTCCCTTTCTTAGCCTCGTAGTCTTTTCTTCCCTTTCTTAGCAATCCCATTATTTATGAGTCGATGACTCGTAGTCTTTTCTTCCCTTCCTTAGCCATCCCAATATTTATGAGTCGATCACTCGTAGTCTTTTCTTCCCTTAGCCATCCCATTATTTATGAGTCGATCTCTCGTAGTCTTTTCTTTCCTTTCTTAGCCATCCCATTATTTATGAGTCGATCACTCGTAGTCTTTTCTCCCTTTCTTAGCCATCCCATTATTTATGAATCGATCACTCGTAGTCTTTTCTTAGCCATCCCATTATTTATGAGTCGATCACTCGTAGTCTTTTCTTCCCTTAGCCATCCCATTATTTATGAGTCGATCTCTCGTAGTCTTTTCTTTCCTTTCTTAGCCATCCCATTATTTATGAGTCGATCACTCGTAGTCTTTTCTCCCTTTCTTAGCCATCCCATTATTTATGAATCGATCACTCGTAGTCTTTTCTTAGCCATCCCATTATTTATGAGTCGATCTCTCGTAGTCTTTTCTTTCCTTTCTTAGCCATCCCATTATTTATGAGTCTGACTCGTAGTCTTTTCTTCTCTTTCTTAGCCATCCCATTATTTATAAGTCTATGACTCGTAGTCTTTTCTTCCCTTTCTTAGCCATCCCATTATTTATGAATCGATCACTCGTAGTCTTTTCTTAGCCATCCCATTATTTATGAGTCGATCTCTCGTAGTCTTTTCTTTCCTTTCTTAGCCATCCCATTATTTATGAGTCTGACTCGTAGTCTTTTCTTCTCTTTCTTAGCCATCCCATTATTTATAAGTCTATGACTCGTAGTCTTTTCTTCCCTTTCTTAGCCATCCCATTATTTATGAGTCGATCACTCGTAGTCTTTTCTCTCTTTCTTAGCCATCCCATTATTTATGAATCGATCACTCGTAGTCTTTTCTTAGCCATCCCATTATTTATGGGTTGATCGTAGCTTGTATTCCTTACTTAATTTATTACTTGTACCCTCCCCTATTTAGTGAAAGCAATGTAAGGCTGTGAAGCTGTACAATGATTGTGTTTCTCATTCGCACCTTCTTTTTCCAGATATGTTAAATATGTACCTTGTTTTCTTTGCATAGAGCCGACGTGATTATGAAAGATGGGGAAGAAACGCCGGAGACGGAAAACGATTTGCTTTTTATAATTTCTATTAATATAATTTTTCAATAATTCTTCATGCGAATTTTTAAATAATAAATTATCTATAATCGTCCACGTGACAAAGTAGATGACGTCTGCGTCTTCTCAAAGGCGCGGAGGGAGGCCCGGCGTGCCGTCTCCCCGTCCGCCGTTCCTTCACTTGCTTGGAATCTATTCCAAACAAGTGAAGCAGTGAGACTGAGACGCTGCAGTCCCCACAGCCTATATACGCCTGCATGGTAACCTAAGACGCGTGCAGGCGTTTGATTTAGGCGCCGTTCTCCTGTGGAGACTACCATAGGATAGCTCCGTGAGGAGATGCGCGCCATAAGAAGTGGGCCTTTATTCCGCTCGTGCCCAGGAGTGGTGGCAGTTTAGACGTTCTGGTCTCATGCCAAGGAGGCCTCTAAGCAGTTTAGGGGGAACGCAACCTATGGATTAAGGTGCGATTCCCCCGGGTCTCTTTGGACCGCCCGTCCTGCTGAGGACGTTGAGACCGCGGTCAATCTCTTCGTCACCTTCCTAAGACCTGTCAATGAAACAAAGAAGAAAATAAGCAAGGATTAATAAAATAGATAGATAGATAGATGTTTTATTTTTGCACGGAAAACGATTAGCTCAGAGGCCAATACAATCAATGAGAATGAGGCTATTATAACACCTATATAGAGGCGACCCAAACACGCGAGCTATTATGCTTCACGCTACGCTACAAAGGGACGCCTGATTCTCATTACCTGTTGACGGAAATAATTCTCGAGTCCCCATTCGAAATGTCGTTCTTCGTCACAACTCTTTTCAACGTCGCCTTCATCTCCGCCGTTGGTTCCTATGACGTTCTAATGAAGCTGCGCACATGTTTACGCTCTTCGAGTTCAGTTCTTGCTGGCGTGTATCTCTAGGGCTTGGAAAACAAGAGAGAATCGCAATAGGAAGCGCCGATGCTTCGGTTGGAGTAAGAAAACTTTCCTGCGCAACTGATTGGATGCGTTCGGGGATCGGGGGAACGCGGAACAATGGAGGAAAGCGATTCGAGGGAAAGACAGTGACGAAATCGACGCGAAAACGAGTTTGAAACACGCCAGCGAGTACCTCAATCGCAGAAAAAAGACGTTCGTGCAAGTGCGGACAGTTGTAGCTGCCAAAGGATGCAGGATCGCTTCGCTAGGGGGAGATTCATTTTGCAAGGAAGTTCCTTCATTGCTCGCACTGCAGTCCCGGATTAGAAACGCCCGCACGGATAAATGCATAAGTAGAAAGGAAAAAAAGTAGCTTTGTGCTCACATTACGCACGCTGCTGGACACCGCCATTATATATAAAGCATAGAGTTTTAATTCCCACGTCGTACTACGGATCTTCTAATGTACCCAGACTCTACAATAAGAATGTACCTAATTTGGAGATCTGCAAAATGGTCGGAAAGCATCGCTTTCTAGAAACGACTATCGGAAGCACTAATTAGGCCTTTAATTAATAAGGCTCTCTGAGTCTCAAAGTCTCAAGTTGCGCCAAAAGGCTGGAGATTGAGCCTTCGATCGGGCTTGAAGAAATCGGTTATCTGAGTGATGTCACAAGCGGGCCGAGGCACGGATACGAGTCATACGACGTCACAATATACTGCAAGTCTTGGACCGGAGTACGCCGAGCATGTACATTTCAACTTTTCAATAGTATGTTTAACGATTTTCTGTGTTAGGATCAACTTTGGCGCGTCTTTTGCACAAGACATTGCCTAAGGGTTTTCTTGAAGCGCCAGATGAAAACTGTACGCGACGGTTAGGTGGAGCAAGAAAATGACGATCGCGATCAATCGCGCGCCGATGTCATCAAAGGCTATTCGAATAAGAAAGTGCGCAGCACGCACAGCGCAGTGAAAAAAAGCAAAACGACATATAAGCGCAACTATTCCAAAAAGCTAGCGACAAACCTGACTCTCAGGAAAGAAAACCTGCTCCCGGCCGATGATAAGCTTACGCGTCTGGCGACGAGTAATCACCAAAGGCCAAAGAGTCGACGTCTTGAATAATCGGAACGCCGTCGCCCCGGTAAACGGGATTGCTAACAGTCGAAACTCCGACAGCAAAAACGCCCGATTTTCGCCGCCGCCTGACAGAGAAAAGAACGGCAATAACAACAACGATTATCAGAACGAAGACGATGACAAGAGCGACGACAATCCACACCCACGTGGGAGTAGCTCCGGCGCTCGGCGACGACACAGATTCGCAATAGACTCCGCTGTACTTCTCCTCACATCGGCAGCTGACCGATGCGTTGTCGACAAAACACGTGCCGCCATTTCGACACGGCAAATTATCGCACGACAATTCGACGCAAAGCGAACCGCCGTAGCCGGATGGGCAATCGCATCTGTATCCGATGGAAGTGGAACTGTCTAAACGGCACACCGCATTCGCGTCGCGACACGGATTACCGGAGCAAAGAGTCAACTTGACGTCGCATTGCTCGCCCGTAAAATCTGCCGAACACGTGCAGCGGCCTCGCTCGCACACGCCGTTGTAACACGCGTCGCAAGGCGGAGATACAAGCGTCTCGCAAGCATTGCCTGTAAATCCCGTGTGCGCACAATCGCACAAAAAAGAGTCGATGCCGTCGATGCATCGTCCGCCGTTCTGACAAGGATTCGACTCGCAGTCGTCGACGTTGACACTGCACCCGGTTCCAGTAAACCCGGCCAGACAAGTCGCATTGATGGAGCACGGAGGCGAATCGCATCCGCCTATAGATGCCGAGCAATTCGCTCCTGTGTATGTCTTCGCACACAGGCAGCTGTAGCCGTCAACCCCGTCGACGCACGTGCCCCCATTAACGCAAGGACTTTCTGTGCAATCGTCAATGTTCGTCTCGCAGTTGATACCCTTATATCCGACAGAGCAGTTGCATCGATAGTAGCCTCGAGCATCGAGGCAGCTTCCGCCGTTCGTGCAGGGGCCTGATTGACAGTCGTCAATATCGACGTCGCATAATTGTCCGGTAAATCCGAAAAAGCAACTGCAGCTAAACGCCGTCGCCGGTGATTCCGGCACCGCTAAGCAAGTCCCATTCCGACAGGGGCACAAAACGCTGCAGTTCGAACCGATAAAACCTTGCGCACAGTCGCAACTGACCATGCCATCGCGATCGCGACACGTTCCGCCGTTGAGACACGGCTCTTCAACGCAAGGCGAAATGGAACTCTCGCAGTAGAGCCCGGTGAAACCCATGGCGCACAAGCACACGAACGAGTCGAGATGCGACTCGCAAGTAGCGGCGTTCTGACAAGGAGACGACCGGCATGCATCGACTGTCTCGGTGCAATTTTTTCCCGTGCGACCAACGGTGCACTCGCATCGGTAGTCGCCGACGAGCGGCACGCACGTCGATCCGTTTCCGCACGGCGCAACGACGACGCAATAGTCGATTTCGGTCTCGCACCGACTGCCATTGTAGCCTCGAGTGCAGTGGCATTCGTAGCTGGCGCCTTCGCCGCGACGACACGAGGCCCCGTTTTCACACGGGTTCGACGCACACGGATCGAAAGCCGTTTCACAAAGCGATCCGGTCCAGAGCGGAGAACAAACGCAGGTAAAGTCTAATAAAAGAAAATCTTAGACAAACAACCTCAAGAAGAGAGAAGACGTACCATCTGTCACTGCTGAGCCAGAGATGCATGTTCCGCCGTTGAGGCACAGCAGCTCGATGTCGCACGGATTATACGCGTTCAATAGAGAACTGCCAATGTATAAATTGTTTATGGCCCACACCGGCAGAGGCGAAGAATTTAAATCGTAATTGAATTGCCAAAATCTGAAACGCGTGGACGGAGTGCGTGCTGGCGCCGGCACCGTCGCGTTTTCCGCAAGAACCGAACGACCAAGAAAGTGATTACTAGAGCAACGTTACACAACCTAACATAAATGAAAATACTCCTACCTTGATCCAGAAATATCTATCCAAGTTAGTCCACCGTCTGTGGAGTATTGGATGGCAGGGCTGAAAGTCGGCGTCGCGCACACGCCACCGTTTCTTACATACGGCGCGGGAAAACGATTAAAACGAATGTATCTTGCGTTCGTCGCATCCATGTCAACTGTGATGAGCTCTCGATCGCCTTCGCGATCAAACAAGAGAACGTTAGCGGCCGACGAGTTGACGTCGTCGCATCGACTCGAAATCCGTCCACCGAGAAGAGAGAAAATGACGTCTGATGACGGCGTCGCATTGAACCGCTCCTAGAAACTTGATTTGAGAATATTAGACAACTGTCTACTTTCGCCTACTTTTATCTCGTTCGGACGTCGAATATTGGTCACGTTGCATTGGGCCCCACTAAAACCTACATCACACGTACACCCGCTGCCTGCGACGTTGCAGTAGCCATGGCCACTGCACGTCGAAGGACAGCCCTCTCCGATGTAGACGTTGTCAATGGCCCAATCGTAAAGCGAATCTAAAGGGGCATGTAATTGCTCGAGCGCACTACAGTTTAAAGATCTAACAGTTATACACTTACATAAACTGTAAGGACCAAACCAATTCCAAATCCATCTCAGCTGAACAGCGATCCCTTTTCCTCCGTAGCGACTTAACTCCGACTGGCTGACAAAAATCGTCGCACGCGTCCAATTGCCTCCGAAATTGGAGCGATATACAGAAGCACGCCTAGAAAAATGTTTAAAAACGTAATCATTTAACGAGGTGAGATACGTCTCACCGCGCATTTCCGCACGAAGATGCCGGAGAGCAACCGACGTCGACTGTCGCCCAAGACGTCCCTGGATCTCTTGTATACTGAAGCTCAACATAGGATGACGACAGTGGCGGAGCTTTGCTGCAGCCAACAACGACGTCAAACTGAATGTAGGTGGCTTGTGTCACAAGAAGAGGCGACGTCGATACAAAGCGACGCCACGCGGGAAGAATCGACGGGAAGTGAAGCACTGTCGACGGCGAGTTGCAGAACGATTCGATTCGGCCAATGCTGCGAAATCTCCACAGGCGACCGTCAATCGAATCAAAAGAATCGAAAAGTGGTAAATCGACGATGACCGACGAATCGATGATAACGTCGTCGATCGACCAAATACTGCGATCGCTACCCAAAGCGCTCGCTTGATACCAACGAATGCGCGTTGAGGAAGTTCGAGCCGGATCCGGCAGCGAACTCACGATGACTCGCGACGGAACGGTCGCGCCGATCGGTAACAGGACGAATCGAGTCCACGTGTCGCCGCCGTCAGTGGAGTATTCCACAGTGACAGCGTTGAGACTGGAGTTGAGTCCACGGCAGCCAACCCCGCCCGATTGAAATGTGAACTGGAGAGTCGTCTGCGCCGTCAGATTTAGATCGGTCGTCTCGAGGAGACGCGAACGCCCGAAACTAGATAAAATATACATGTATATAGTAATCTTAATTAGTGAATAAAATGCAGTTAATAGAGCTGAAAAGGCCCCAATCTTTAACCAAAAACTAGACAATATTTATCTTAAACTAGCTCTAAAATTAAATCTTTAGAGCAAAATCCTGTTAAATTGATAGACGCGTTGGAGAATTATAGAAAATTGTTCTTCCTATCACGTACTTGAATACTGCCGCGTGTCCGGACGAAGCGACGCCACAGTCCGTCGATATAACGCCACCTCCAAACCAACTCCACTTCGCCGCTGACAGAACGTCGCCGTCATGAAACGTCTCCTTGATCGACGCCGCAGGACTCGTAGTCGCAACCTCGCACGCCGTACCACTATAGCCGACGTCGCATTGACAAACACCTGCGCAACAAAGACTTAACTTAAGCGCATCTATAAGTAACTTTGATGCGCATCTTGCTACCACATTCGCAGTAGCCCCATTGCCGATCGGAGTCATAGTCACGCGTTGTTGCGCACCAGCGCCGGTTTGGTGGGCCAAGGCAAGAGTTGTGCGTCGCGTTGCGGAAGATGAATGGAAAGGCGCACGGAGCGCCGTCGCTGCGCGGCCCATCGCACGTGGCCGTGTTCTGCCCTACTTCGGCGTTTTGATTCCTCACGCATCTACCGTGGCCATTGCAATTATGAGGACACCGAAAGCCTGAAAGAGAGGAAAGAAAATCAATAAATTACCTGCATGCTTCCGTCGTCAGAGGCGTGACTTTAAACTACCTATATACACATTGCCTATTGCCCAGGACGTGTTTGATGACGTTATAGTCTGTTTCCATCGAAATTGAGTCCTACTCGACTTGACCGGTACGGGCAATTGAAGAGAGAGCCGCCTCCACGTGAAAAAGAGTGCAGAGTCCAAAACAGAAGAAGCCTATGTGACGTGAAAATCACATTTATACAAAGAGATACAGAGAATGCAAACCAGCTGTTGATGACACGCCGTCGAATTCCATGAGTAGCAGGGAGGCAACACAGCACTCCACGTTCTACCCAAATCGACCGAATAATCAACCCGAATTCCAAAACTCTCGCGAGCAACCGCATCGCTGCGCATGTACAAATCAAACGCGACGACGTGCTCACGTGCGACACTGCCGGCGGCGGAAAACGGAACAAAAATAATATGATTTAACGCCCACGTGTCTTGGTCAGAAGAACTCTGGCTGACTTGGCGCCACCTGATAGCGCAAGTCGACGTTCGAGCCCCCTTTGGCAGAAGAATAGTGACGCGTGTAGGCGTCTTGTAATCTAAAGAGACAGCCACGCGAAAGTCAACACTGCATACGTTCACTACACAGTGCTCACGTACTTCCATATCTTAACGTAAACAAGACGGTGAAGGGAGACCCGATTAACGGCGAGTACTCGACGACGACTGATGGACCAAATGTATAGTCACATCCACTGCCGCCCATGACAAACCAGAAAAGCAACGACCTGTTTAAATATTAAAATGCATCGTTCTGATTGATGTACTTCAGCGGGGCAAACCGTGCAGAAAAAGTTCATCTCGATTTTCACAATCATGAGATTTCGAAAATTTTCTGCACGGTCTCTCCCTTCGTCTCTTCCTTACTCGACATTCCTGAGATCGAGATACTGTGTTTCTATGGATCGATGGCCGTAATCGCCAAAGTACGCCTGATAAGAGCCGTAGGCTTTACAGCCGCCAATACTGTATCGATTATACGTATAGGCGGTAATTGATCCACCAGTAATGCTAGCCCAGTTGCTCTCACCACTAAAAGTAGAAAGAGTCAGGGCGACAAGAGAAAGATGAAGAGAGAATTCGATCACCCTAATGGAGTGAGAGCCGTGAAGTCCGTTGGAAAGAAGGCGTTGTTAGCTGCATCCAAACTGCTCGCCGCTTCAAAGGTAATGTAGTTCAACGCCCACGTATCATAGCTCGATCCACTGTTGCCGAGCTGACGCCAGCGTAATGTCGTACCATTTTGACGAACGTCAACGGGCAATACAATCTCGACCAGTTTTGGTATCTTGTAAACTAGAAAGAGAGATATATTGAGCATGGGAAATATCGGACCATAAGTCGGCTGTATACAGTCGTAAGAAAGATTGTAGAATGGCGTGAAGACTGAACTTCCTGACAACGCGTATTCGACAATAACCGATTCGCCTGATTCGGCGGGATCGCAACCGTTACCGCCGATGATAATCCAGAAATTGAGCACTCTGTGAATAAGAAAAGAACGAAGAGAATATAAATACTAAAGGACAACACACACTAGCGACGCAACGTAACGCAACGTAAGAAATTTTCTCTTGAGCCTTCGTGATATCATCTATATACAGTGAACCCTCGTTATTGCGGCCACCCTCGTGCCGAATTTTCCTGGCCTCGATAAGGAGGTGGCCGTATAATCGAGAAGGAAACACACTAGAATGGCCTCTGCGAGGAACTTAATACTAAGGTGACCGCTTTAACATGTGGCCGCTAACCGAGGTTCCACTGTACATGTATGGAAGTTACGTTACGCTACGTTACGTCGCAACTGTTAATCGTATCAAGCGACTCACTTCACATTAACCAAATCAAGAGGCCGCGTTTCAATGAAACGTGGTCCTGATCCGTTAAAAAACGCCTGATACGTTCCAATAGCTCGACAATCGGCTCGATCGGTGACAAAACCACTAGAAATGTCAGCCCACTGACTCGAACCTCTACGAAACATAGTCAAAACAATTCTTCCTCTTTTGTAATTGCAACTCACCCAAATGTCGTCAATGAATTGAATTCCGCTTCAAACGAAATAGCTTGGGACGAAGACGTCTTGACGTCGACAACGCCGGTAATAATAACGTCATTCAGCGCCCACGTATCGAATTGTTCGCCGGTGTTTGATAGCTGACGCCAACGAAGAGCCGTCTGTCGCGTCCACGCACCGCTGGGTATGTCAATCGATACTAACGTAGGCGTTCTATAGGCTAAAATAAACAGACCCACTTTTCTTCTTTTATACGTCATTGATTTACACCTACACGTACCGTTATATTCAAGAGTGTATAGAAGAGTCCACGCGTCGCCGCCGCTTATTGGGGAATATTCGACGACAACCGACTCTCCTTCCTCTGCATCTTCACAGCCTGAGCCACCGAGCACAAACCAGAAAGTAAGAAAACTGGAATAGAAATTTCACATCGAAACGCTATTTTCGTTTCACTACGTTATTACCGTGCGTTTCTCAAGTCCATTCGAAGCGTCGTGATGTAGCGCGTGTCATCCTGATTAAAAAAGGCCTGATACGAGTTCCCATACGCTTTGCACGGATAATTATCGACGACGACGGCACCAGATATGCTATCCCAAGGATACGTCTTCGATGTCCTAAAAGAGTCAAAATAAATAAAAGCTGATCACTTCTAAGTTTTCAGACTCACCCGAACTCGTACGACCGTAAGGAAATAATAAAATCATAGGCAAGGATGGTGATATTGAGAGTCGTGTAAGAAATAGCGACTGAGTGAGAATCAGAAAGATACAGAGGAACAGTGCTAGCCACACGACGGGCAGACACGTCAAACGTCTTCTCATTGAACCACAAAGCGGAGCGGCTCCCGTTTTGAATCGAAGTCTGCAGAGAGACAGATATCATTAAAAAAGAGATACATATCGGAATTACTCTCTTACTCTCGCCCCTATTAGAGTGTACCAATTGCACTCGTTCGTGGGATTAAAATCTTCTGTTAATAAATGTGGATGTTGTCCGTATATAATAAAATTGTCAAGTGCCCAAGTCGCGCTTCCTTGGCCAGCAAACGGTGACGTTTGCTGAATCTGAAAGCTGACGTTTGCGCTACTATTAATACGTTGCGAAGAGAAATCGTAGACAACTCTATTCCCCCATGACGTCACTCTAAAAATAAGACATAATTTATTCAAAGCAATAAATATAATCAAAAAGCGAACATACATAAAGTTTAATCTTCCTTGAAACGGGACTCCATCGATTGAATACGTCAGACTGCCACGAATAACGTCACTTAAAGGTGAGACGCGAGGACAGGAAATGACGTCAAATTGAACACTAGTAACTGACGTCACAGGCAACGAATAGAAAATCTACGAACAAAATAACAATAGCAAATTATTATTGTTGACTAACGCTGCTACCATTTTTCTCTCGCTGTCTGCAGTCGCTCCGAAAAGGGCGGCATTTCGCGCCACTGTTCCGTTGTTAGCGCACGTGCCCCCAACAAGAACGCCCGAGGAGTTTATCCTGAAGGAAGCCTGTTGTTATCAAACTAAACGTAGCCGACGTTACGCCACCATTGTTGCGTGCCAGGCAGACCAGCAGCAGTCACGTCGAAGCTATCCCTCGCGAGGATTCCGCGCGATTCGCAATCTAGATATTAACGTGCGTTATCAACACATAATCTGCGCTAAAGCAGACGTGTCTAATCTTAGAAAGCGAACAATTGCTTATAAAACGCGCTTTTCAGTCGCGATTCTGCGCTGAGGCTGTCGATCGTTCTGCAACTCCGCGAAACCACGCTCAGTTGACGGTAAGCTTACTGTTACCTTGGCTGCCAGCCTTCACGCAAGCAAAAGAAAACCCGTACGACAGCAAGAGACACCAAAAGCTTGATATAGGAGGCCACATCGACGACTGATGTGCAGTGTCTCCCATTGCAATTCCCGGATACGAATTTACCTATTTACTAGAGAATAGACCACAGTTCATCGATGTCGAGAAAAGCGAATTCTCCACCATGCAAGGAATTGATACAAAGCGCATTGTTAATTACTTCACAATCACAGGGCCGCCTTAAATCGCTAAAAAATTCATACGCATGACAAACAGCATATAACTGCAACACTACAACACGTGTAAGCAGCGCATCAAATACTAAAACATGCATTGGTATAGCCAACAGCACATGTCCACTACTGCCACAGACTGCACAGTGTCTAAAGCAAAAGTTATCTAGTCAATATAGTAGCTTCACGGAGGGATGAGACGTGATCGTTAACTAAAGTACTAAATTATTGCTAAGCAAGTGACAGAAATCGATGAAGGGCTAAAACAGTGATAGGATTGCTTCATTGGTAGGTGATAAGTGCTAGTGCGGCTGCTTATAGATGGCAACGTACTCTAAGTACCGCTTCTCGATGACTCTGCGAGCAACGCCCTCTTGATCAAAAACTCGTAGTAGCCATTTCACTGTAGGCTCTGTCCTTTTCTGCATTCCTTTCTCTATTGCTGTTTGCATTCGGACCTTCAAAACCCTGCTTGACGACTCGATTTCAATCCTTTCGGAATCTGATAGGCCAAGCCATAGTGCGATGCTCTCCCACTTCTCAGGAGCGACGAGTGAACAGGCAACGACAAGTTCATGAGGAACACTGTCGTCTTCGCATGGAAAAACTAGAAAATAAAGATAAACGCAGCTCACCCATGCAATGACAAACATAGCTATATACCGTCAACACATCTGTAGAAAAACTTCTGAATTCGGTCTTTTGCTAGTCCGACTTTGGAGCAAGCGTTCAACAACATCTCTACAGTAGCATTCTCACCCTTCAAACCTTGGGCCGACTTCCACATGCTAACGACTTGGAAAACCTTCGTTCTCCTGTCGATCGTTTTTCGAGAGATGTAATCTTGCTTCTCTTCTCCTATGTGGAGCTCGCGTGCAAGATTGCCCCAAGTAGAAGCATCGGAGGCGTCGGCAACGGCAGACAATAATTTCTTCGTTACATTTCCTTTGAGCGGTGGAAATTCATCTCCCAGCTCGTCGGCTGAATAATCGTCCTAAACGTCGAATACAGGTAACTGAATGTCAAAAAAACATCGGATCTTAATTAACTGACTTCTTCTTCTTCTGCTTTGCTTTCGCCATACCAAAATGAGAGCTCTTTACACAGATCCTCGTCGAGTAACTCTTCGTCGCTATCGCCACGAAAATAGACGTCACCGTTGCTGGAAAACTGAAGATTTGCATCTAGGTCAATGTATAGATCGTCTCCTTCTTCTGCCGGAACGGGTAGCGAACGAGGGGTACGAGTTATGCAAGTGAAAAACTCGAATCCCTGAAATCCGAGCATTTTGATGTGATCTAAATTTTCGAGAATTGATTTACGCAATTCGCGACACTTCTCTCGGACGAATTTCGCTCCGTCTTGCAGATCCCTATACCTGACCGTAGCAGCGACATACGTGGGCTCGAGGTATACGAATTCCAGCGAAATCTTGTGATCCGAGGGGTCGATGTCGTTGATGACGACACGATGACGCTCGCAAATCACTTTGCGAGGCTGATAGATATTCAGAAAGCGCGTGACGAGACGAAAGAAGAGCGGCTCAGGCCATATGAGTATACGACCGGCTTTGAGAACGAGAGGAGACGTGTACTTCTGCCTGCCTTCTTCTTGATTGATAAAGCACGTCTTTGTGTCCTTGAGACGAGTTTGGACGAGGCAAGGAACAAAAAAAGCTCCCTTTTCGCTTTCCAGATTGGCGCAGGGAGCAAGGACGTCAAAATCCTGCAACAGCTTCATTATTTGATCCCCAAATCTTTTCGCGCGACCAATGTTTTTGAGGAAGTACTGAACGAGTCTCGAGCACATTATTCCTCCAGTTTCAACCTCGACTAAATCGCTCTTGTACTGCTCATAGAGCTCCTCGCCTTCGACTTTAGACGTTCTGCCCGTTTCCTGAGATATCATAGGCAGAAAACGAGAGAAGACCTCGAATAGCCAAGTCGGGTCAGTCACTATGTACTCGTTGAGAACTTGATAGTTGGAGCCAGGCTTGAATATGATCATACCTAGAGCATCGAGATAGATCAGAGCGTAGTGGAATTCTTCTTCGTTGGATATGCCGCACGATTTCTGGGCAATCGGGTACTTCGCATGAACAATTGCGTTGTCCTTGCTGACAAATTCGTTGAGCAACTGCAGTATCAGCCACCTCTTAGGAAGCCTTCTTTCTTTCCAATACTTTTGAGCAGCAGCGATAATTTTGCTGCGAATCTTAGCAAATAATGGATCCTGCGGATAAGGAGCGTTGGCGACCTTCGCTGCCTCCTTCTCTTCCTTCGATGCATGGTTGCACTCGACAGGAAAATAAAGAAAAGGATCCTTTTCATTCGCACTTGTGCCACTGTCTTGATCGCTTTCAATGATGTGATCCAGGAGACGAGCTCTCGAGTGATCTTCAAAGAGCTTTTTCAGATACGACTGGTATCTAGATTTAAGAGCATCGGGAAGCTTCGCTCTGGTACCGAGTAGAATGCAAGGCGGAGAAGCGACCTTGGGTCGAAAAGCTCCTCCAATAGCTCGAATTAGTGCGCCGCTGGTGATTTCTTTATCCAAAAATTTACTCAGAGCATTTTGCGATTTTCCTTCTGACACCACCAGCATGCTCAGCCAGTGCAGCAAAACCCTTCCGTAGGTTTTGAAACCAAAAGACGGCTGACTAATAGCTGTTCCGTCTCTAAATCGATAGCGAGTGACGTCGATTGTTTTGTCTGGGTCTTGTGTGAGATCGAAAACAAGAAGGTGAATAGCGTCTTCGGCAATAAACGGCGTCTGCATGTTAAGATACTGTTCTTGCCCTCCCTCATCCCATATCGTTATCGAGGAATAGATCGGTTCGTCGGGGCCGACAGTCGCCATTTTCTGATACGCTGCTTGGAGCGTGTCTGATTCCCCGAAACTGTGAGCGATATCTCCTTGATCTTTTTCCAATGGAACGGCTGCGAAGGATTCAAAACTTGGCTTGATTGCAGATGCAGATGCACCGGCAACATCAACTTCTGCACTTTCAGTGACTGCAGAACTGAATCGCTTTATCTTGGCAGAGGTTTTTGACTTGGGCTTTTTCATCTCGGCTTTAATCGCAGAGCGTTCCTTATCGTCATTGTCTTCCTGCTCTGAAGATGCCGGAAAACGTGGACCCACCATCCTACCTCGAAGTGCGGTGGCTATGAGCTGCGGTGCTTGTCCGGCTTCGGGAACCACCCAAGCGCTATCTTCACTAGCCGTTTCAGCTTGACAAACCGCAACGTCGGTGGCTATTCCGGGCGTGCTGGGCTGATTTTCAACAAACTCTTGACTGAGAAGAGCATTTTTGACGCATGTCTTTCCCGCTCCGTCTTTTCCAACGAGATGAATCCTTGCTCTGACCACCGTCACTAGTCCTTCTTCTTTTGCCTTATCGAATGCTTTCTTGGCACGGACTCGTGTGAACAATGTTCCCGCTGCATTGACAAGTGCATTTTTAAAACATTCATTTTCCGTTTGCAAGGTTACTTTACTTATGTCGGGGTGTCGGCAACTTTCCTAACTATATAAAACACGCTAATTTACAATAAACGTTTTTGTTGTACAAAAAGCTTACTTCCATCGTACACAAGTTTCTGAAGCGCATCGCCTGAAGGAATAAGTCCAAATCGCATGAATTCTCTCTTATGTAAAGTACATTCATTGTCACATACCTAGTTCTTTAACATTACCTTCTCTTGCTAGATGAAAATAAATACATCATTATTTTTTAGTGACTGTTGTTTACCAAGAGCAAAAATGTCTTGAACTTGTGCAACTAAATAATAGTTACAATTATATGCGACACCATTCTCCCAGCTTAATACCATACCAATATCCGGATCTTTGTAAAACGCCTCCACTGTTCCATGCAAAAAAGAATATAAGAATTTATTCTGCTACAGTTTGCTACAGCTTTAGTGTGATTACGTAATTTGGGACCTCTAGAGAGAAGTTCAGCTAAAAAAACTTTAATTAAGCAAGTAACAAACTAAAATTTAATTAAAATCGCTGACTTGCAGCAGATCCAGCTTTAAAGGCCTCGACTACAAGATATTCAAGTAAGACGCTGAACATAAATATGTTATTTTACAAGACCTCCTTCTGGTTGGTCGCCCTCTTTAACTAAAAAATTATTTAAAGATGTTTTCGACTCAAATGTATTTCGGAGACTGACCACTTGCAGGATCGTGAGCATACTCTCTCGCTGAAATTTGTACGTAAAAAACAAGAAAAGCCCAGTGAACGTAACAAATAGCACCTTTCTTGGCCAGCACCTCAAAAACCCTTTTCACTAAAAATCTAGTATATAGGGTTCTAGCTGCTGCTCGGAATTATTGTAATAAAGTAGTACTGTTATCGTAGCTTGCTGATCGCCTACTTCTAAAAACAAGTATATGCGAAGCGACGAACAAAATTCTGATGAGTATTTGCCTTCCGTCTTCACCAAATTCTCTGTTTCATTATGTTTATGAAAGTGAGAAAAACAGCTATAGCTAAAATACCTTTTGTCATGAACATAGCCAGTTCTTTTCCTGCAAATTACAAAATAATTAGAGTTTTACATTTGAAAACACGTTTCCAAAAATGTACCGATCTCCGGTGCCCCTAACCAAGCTACAACGAAAGAGGTCATGCAATTGTATTGAGAATATTAGGATACAGAGATATTCACCGTCTTCAGCCTTCATTCCACCTACAAAATTTTACTTTCAAATACGTAGCGTCTAAATAGCAGCAGCAGTACCTTCAATGACATGCTTTTCAGCAAGAGCTTTCCCTATAAGAAAGTACTTGGTAGTCAAACGTAAAGAGACAAACTTTCTCTACCTCCTTCATAGCTATTGCTGTACTCAACAACTAAAAGATACTCGCTTCAGACACGGCATGCGTGTAATTCGTTCGAAGGCTCACCGTAGATAGCTGTCGCCAGTCTTCGCTCTAACACCAACTTGATCCCAGAAATGGTATTTTATTGAACAAAAAGCTTACCTTCGTGTGGGTCGTCGGCAAGTTTTCTTGCTGTAAAATAAATAAAATTAAATACAATAAAACAGACACTGAATGAGCAACAACCTAAGTCCGAATCAAATGCCACCGATTTCGCTACAAACCGGAATAAACAATTAAAAATTGTTTTACGTTATATCTTGCCTATTTTTGGTAGCCGTAAGAAGAGCGACCCTGGGTTTAGAATAAATATAGAAACAATTGCTTTGGGTGAGAAAAGTCTGACCGAGCTGTGGCAGATCAATAAGCATATTTCCTAATTTATAAAAAATAGCAACTATTAAAAAAAAATCACAAACTCGCACCTATATTAGGATCGTCAAAGAAAAGCTTCTCTAAAAGGAAGCGTCTTGCAGCGCGGATTATGTCAAAATGTAAATTTTACCAACGGTTTTGTCGCTTTCGAGCGCATTACCTGAGGTAACGTTTATTATTTTGCTTCAGGGATGAGAAAAACTTACGCAGTTCAGGCACATTTTCGAAGAGTTTTGCTAACAGAATATCGTCGTTTAATTAAAAGTCTCGATAAACTGGCGAATCTAACCAATTTTCGGCTGCACACCACATTCTTCGGCTAAATAGTTTCAAATTATTTCATTCATTAATTCATAGTCTAATTAAATTTACCAACTGAAGGATTCATAGCAAAATAGTAGCCTAAGAAAACACATTTACTACATACAAGTTTATTTCAGAGCCTGCTTTTATTTACAGAGCGTTGGATTCATTAGCGCAAGTTGCCCTAAAATATTTACATTAACCAAATATGAAACCAAAAATATGACTTTTCTCACCAAAATCAGAATCAGCTCTTAGTCTCAATCTCATATCTGAAGATATAAATAATTAGGCGCCGACTTCCACCTCCAATGTTAAACCTGAATCGCCTTTGAGTATGTCTCCTAAAGCAACATTATTGAAAATACATTTTCTGTACTATACACGTTTTATCTCTACGCAAATGCAGCAATAGCTTCCTATATACTAACAGGAAGGCAGGAAGGAGGAGGAGAGTATTAAACTTAGATGACATTTCGATGACAGAACAAACAGGATGCGGTTAGAGTCAAAGCATGCACGGGTCCAAGCACGGTCCGGTTCAAGAATGTCCGGTTCAATTACCAAGTCTTTCCCCAGAATCAGCCAATTCTTTGGCTAAGAGAACGAGTCCGCACGTTAGTTCAAATGTCGAAGAGAAATTTTACCCATTTTAGCCGTGCCTGCAGATTTCTTGTCTAAAAGGCAATGCCGTATGCGGAGTCATCAAGGAATGCATGACCAGCACATTCACCTTTCCAATTCTTGGTGATAAACCCTATAATAGGGTTCGAGCCCACGGCTGACACAAATCGATCAAACGTTCCGACGCCGTGTGAAGGAAGAGTGTCGCCAATCAGCTTTCTAAGGACAACCTCATTCGGTTATTCCTTACTAATCTTCAGTAGCTCGTCTCGCTCCTCGGCACGGAGCAGTCCTTGAGCATGCAGTTGGTGCAAAAGCACAGCGTTCACTGAAAATAAGCTGGAGAAAGGTAGTACAGATGGGAGAACTATTTCTTTGAAAAGTGGATCGAAGTCGGACGACATGGCAACCAGCGCTGTTGGCCAAAGAATAGAAGGCCAGACCCTCTGACTCTTGTCTATATATCATCTAATCGAATGAGCCCTCCCTCTCTGATGACGTCAGAGAAAAACATTGTGACTGCTCTAGCGTGCGCGGTCAGTGTTCGTTCTCGTTTATGCTCACTTTTTGCGCCGTCAAGAACCGCGAACAGACGCAACAACGATATGTAAGCCTGACCGAGCACGGGAGAGAAGTGGTAGTAGACTACCGCTGGGCAAGCGGGCTGCTTCCTGGCTGCTCTGACAGGATGACGCTTTCTATTACCTCAAAACAGCGTTAAGTTAATTGAGATTACGAAACTTCCACGAAGAGGAGCCGCGTATAGCGTCGCTGAACAGAAGAACTTCAGGAAAGAACGTTGCCACCTTACGTCACTGGCTTCCCGGATTTAGCAAAAAAAAGGCGAGACGTCGATAGTTTCGTCTCTGTACCTCTTATAGAGGTTGATCCAAAAACTCTGTCTACTAGGCGAAGTTGATGCCACCAAATTATACAGTACATAGATATCAATACGGCGCACAGTACTGTTTATCCATAGATGTAATAAAGATGGTTTATCAGCAGCTCTGATGCTCGTTCTGTCATCTCCGTGAAAAAGGACGAAAGCGAGCAAAGTACAAGAGATCGGTGACAGCGGCACTCTCTTCCCTGATGATTTTCGTTTCGATGGTTCTTGAGGGTCTTCATCGTTTTGCGAGACTATTTCAGTCTCTCCTCGAAGCAAGGTATAGGCTCCACGAGGAATTCGCTCTAGCAAGACGAACGCTATAATAAAACATATGCAATACAAAAGAGAGTTTTACACACCCAGGTAAAATCATTGAGATAGTTGCTAGCGCATAGGAGCGCAAAACGAGTGAGGCCCCTTTTGGGGGTTCTGTATCACTACTAGTAGGGTTAACGAATTTTTTGCTCGCCGCGACCATGTGAACATTGCGCCGTTGCATAATAAACACCGCTTATTGATTCAGGCCTTCAGCACAGTATGCGCCGCTCTCTTAGATAACCAATATAGCTAGTGCGAGGAAGATCGAGAACGAGTGAAAAGCCATCATGGCTTCATCACCAAGACACAATCATGCAAAGCTGCTACAGCTACGCGCTAGCACAGGGTCTTTTCCTTTTGACACGCGTCCGGCCGGCTGACCAAGTGCAGGGATTGCCACTAATTATACTCTCCGCAGGAGGCAAAACTTCCGGAAGTACTTATAAGGCATAATATGTTTAGAAAGGATCAACTTTCTACCCACTCTTTCACCTCGAGTCCGTTTCTTCAGAAAAAGAGGCCCTTTCAGTTGAACCAAGTTCTGGTGAAGATGAACAAGGCTGCTTGCTT
>NC_089192.1:1813862-1832367 GCF_947507565.1 Oscarella lobularis | reverse complement strand
GTCCTTTTGAGACTAAATTATCTTTTCTAAAATTCTTTTTCAGGTACCTTTCCGGCGGACGACGATCAAGTTTCAGAGGACTTGATGAAGGCATGCGCAGCTGTCAAAGGCTCAACATGGGAAGATCTCGGCTGTCTTTTCAGCGTCGAAGAAGTTGAAGACATTTGCAAATCGTACGGTGGCAACTTCGTGCGCATGGTCAAGGTGCTAGAGGCGTGGAAAAGGGCAAAATCACCAACCGTTGGCCAGCTTCTTGCGGCCTTTGAGGCGGTTGGTGTGAACGCATGTCAAATTAGGAAGAAATACGGAGAGCTGCACAGAACTGTGCTTAATCAAAGCATTGCATGTTCAGGAAATTTGTCGCATGAAGTCGACTTATGTTTGGTGGCAGTCAATGAAAGCGAAGTCCAGGCAGCTCGCGCCGTTCTGAAGAATGCCACCGGCAATACAATTTCTCCGCCTCACGATCACCCCAAGAAAGGCTCTACCGGTCTTGGCGTCGTCACTTTGGATATTCATTGGCCAAATTTTTTCGTCAATAAAGAAGCGAATGTTCGTCCTTTTCGAATCGCTCTTATGACCCCTTCAAGCGAAGGACGCGAAGAAACATTTCAGTTGGTAACTAATCTGTTCCAAACAGCTTTGAGTCCTTCAGTGATCGCTATGGTGGGATGTTGCGCTGGAAGGAAGGAAAGCGACGTGCATCTCGGTGACGTTATGGTTCCTTTCAAAATCACTCGCAATTCCGGGAAGAAACTTCAGAGTGGCGAACGTGATGCGAATGCTGAATACATAGAATTGGACGACGATCTAAAGAAAATGGTCAGCGTTGACGCAAAAAGCGATAATACGGATTGGTTAGATTTGATTCCTGAAAAATTGCGAGCCACTCCATGTCCTATAGATCTACAGAATTCTATACTTGCAGAGGTACCGTAGTACCTACATTCATTTCAAACACGTTTTTAATGTTTTGAATTATAGTCGGAGTCGGCTGAAAGATCTGCTAAAGATGTCGACGACGTTCATGAAGCGTTGCTGCGTAAAAACGATAAGTGGGACCCAGAACTTATCACGCTAGACGTGTTGGGAGAAGCTGTGCAGCATCTCGTTGACGAAGGTTACGTCGTCACTGATAAGGGAAAAGGATTAATTTGGCGCACTGAGAAAGAGTGCGCACGCATAAGAAATGCAGGATCACGTCAGAAACCTAAACTTCACACAATGAACGTGTACTCTGGTGACGTGGTCAATGAAAGGATTGATTTTTGTCGCCTGGCTAAAGAAGTTGGGCAAGCGGAGTTGGCAGGATATGACATGGAAGGATACGCTTTTTTTCACAGCGTCAGGAGCAACGACAAACGCGCGAAGGCTATCTTCGTGAAAGGTGTTTCTAATTTTGGATCAAAAAAATCGAGAATGGATTACTATAAAAAATATTGCGCTGCTTCGGCCACAGCGTTTGTGTGCCACTTGCTGAAACGTCGACCCTACCTATTTTCATTGTGATATACTCCCTTTGTTCTCTAGCTGTAAAAACTGCTCATCGAGTTTTTGGCGATTTCTGTAGCAATATTTTGCATTTACTCACGTGTTGGTGACATGTTACTCAGGACAGTCCGATCATTTTGGATCTAACTTAATTATGTCAGAATATCATTGGTCCGCTTTTGTGTCCTTCGAATTCGGCTTTTCAAGTTTTTCTTGTCTGCTCTCCCCCCCGGAACAGCTACATGATGACATCCAGAGTGCACTTGAAGCCTTCGAAAAGCGAAAATGGAAAAACACAGACGAACCATTTCGGCACCTGTGCCTTTTGGAAATTTGCTATGAGCTTCCTAGTAAATGAAACACTTATCGGTTTTCAGCTCTGCTGGAGGAGAAAAGTCCATCTGGTGTGTGGTGTGAAAATCCTGAGATGACGATTTGCGTTGGGCGTCGACTGAGACGAGCTAGAGAGACGAACATAATCACTCCAGGAACAATGCCGTTTCTTCAGTGCCAACGTTCGCAATGTGTTTTCATGGCTTAGAGCCTGTCGTTTGGTTGATGATACACTATAGACGGTTCTATAGTGGAAGGAATGATAACATTACAAGAGCAGGATAAAGCATTGGATTTCGTAGTGTGTGGTCCGATTCATTCTAGAAGAGCGGGAATGTTTCAAACTTCTTAATAATCTAATAAAAACCGGAAAAGAAATTCTTCAAAAATGGAGTCATGTGACGGGTAGCCGTCTCTGGTACATCGGCTTTACCAAATTAAAACAGCTGAAAGAGTCTCCTCTGGCGTACAAAAAAGCAACTATTGACAAGAAGATAGAGACTTCAACAAAGTCTAGCGATTCGGATAGAAAGGAAACGGTTGTAGACAATGTACGAGATCTTCTTGCTCCTCGTCATAACCACATTGACTTCGTATCCTACAAGACATGCTGTGGTATAATAAACTTTTTGAAGAAAGAAAGTGCAGGAAAAGAAGCTTTGAAAGAGAATTTGCGGGCTTGTCATGCAGAAGCTGACCAGGTGGAACGCAAGACGGCAGATAAACGTCTTTCTACATGGAGTAACTCAGCGCCACAGCACACTCCCTGGCCGATGCTGCAAGGCAATCTGAATATCCGTGTTTCTTAGCCCTTTTGAGTGAAGATGGAGCTACAGAACTCCCTGCTGATGAGGTAACAAGAAATGATTATACGAGTCGCACTGATGCTTTTCACTCTCAAAAAAAACGATAGGGCCAAGAAAAGACTTGGCTTTCATTCGGACTAGTTCTCCTTCCGCCTTTAGAAGACAGCAGATTTCCAAAGTGATTGGTTGTTTAAATAATTTAGTTTTAGGGCCTCGTGTTGAGGACAAAACTGGGCCTCGGTCTGCTCCTTTCACAGGTGAAGACGAAGGCATGCATCGCCATTATAAATATATTTCAGTAGTACTTTTCTTGCAGAAATCTCTTCTCTATTTGATGAGGACTACCATAATGAACCGCAATGACTGGACCCGAAATACTTCGAGCGGCTGAGCGCATTCAACCAGTTTGGAAACTTGTTGGCAGATATTTGGGACCAAAACCCTTCCAGCGTTTCCAACTGCATGCGTTAGGAGAAAAACGGAACGATCACGAAAGTGCTCTAGATATGCTGGACGCGTGGGCGAACAAATTCGGCAGAAGAGCAGCCTGCAGGCACTTTATTTCTTCTATGAAGGACGTAGGCTACTTAAAAGACGTAGCCTCAATTTTTTTCTGGTAAGGATCTCTTCTTTTGCTTCAATTTGTATGCACAGCTAGGTCTCAGTGTTATTTTTAGGCCTACAATGACAGTGTAACTACCTACTCACCATTATTGTATCGAGCATCGTATCTCAAAAAAATTAAACCGCGAAGGCTTTGATCAAAAAATATTGGAATGGTACTGCGTTCGTGTGCTACTTTCTGAAATATCGACCCTACCTATATTCATTGTGATACTCCCCTTTTGTCTCTGTGGAAGTATTTGGCTGAAAGGCTACATGCTGTTATTTACCTATGTTTATAGCATTTTGCCATTACATTACCAGTACTGTTTTTCTGTTACATTGGCATGGGAAGTCCGTTGACTTCTGAAAGACATGCAGAGTAATTTTCTTTCTATTCACTAATATTAATGATCAATTTGTACAATGCTTGTGGGTCTTTTGGTCTGACTAGCATTATCCAAATCCTAGAGAAATCAGGCTTACAACACGTTGCCCGAGTGCCCTCTTCTCCCACCTCTCGTTCTGGCACGTTGAATAACCGAAGCGGGTCTGGCGGAAGCGCTAATTCATATAGGTTGATGGTGTTGCTATCACAAACACGTTATTGGCTTCTGTTTGCACGTGATTTGCAGCATGCCGTGTTCCTATTCCGTTTGTACTGTAGGTGAAACTGACATCATTATTGGACGAAACCCCGATATCTCCAACGTGCTACTCTCCTAAGCTTAATTACCTCGCGGTTTTGTTTTGTGAATCCATTGTAATCAGCAATACCGACTGGTTCACTCAATCAGCAACTGGTGCCTCTATCCGGGTATCATTTGTTGTTGATGTCCTCATCCGGGTAATGGTCAAAGAAGTGTAGTCGTTTTCGCTCAATTTTGGGCAGGACACGTTTCTGCTATCAGTAGGATGCTTTCCAAAGCACTTTTTCTACCCGCTGACGTGGTTACGAAAAAGTGAGGCTCCCTAAGGTGTCTCACACACAGATTTTCGCCTTGCGAAGCGCAAGGTAGAGCTCGAGACGCGAGTGCAGATATTCCATTTAACGGTACCCTAAATGCCTACAGTTAAACGGGTTTGTCGACGCAACTAAGTGGTTCCCCATCGCCCAAGAGCCGAATTCATTCGTCGCCGTTTCGAAGCTCTTTTCTCCTCCCTCGTATGTCGAATTCTTTTCTCCGGTGCGCGAAGAAAAGCTATAAGGTGTGTCTCCATGTGGTTTGAGTTTTGCGAGCGCACGATTTTCGCAGCGGTCGCCGCGAGCCAAAATCCCGTGGCCCTTGTAATTCTGAACCCCCAAAAGGGGCCTCACCCGTTTACCCGAACGGCCTGTCATATATGTATCTATAGATCGATGTGAACTCGCAGCAATGTACGAAGAGCGTGCCACTGTACTGTACTCACATCTAAGTAAACTCTCGTGTGTTTGCGAATGTTTTATATGGAGTTTGTATAGAAAATGTCGTAGCCTCTGCTCGAAACTCTAACAAGCGAAACGAGAATCATCTGGTAAGTTGGTGATGTACACACCAATCTCTTGTACTTGCATTCGTCTTCTCTTTTTTTAATTTACTGACTTTGTCTTTGCTGATTAGCGTCCTAGTTGAATTGGGGGATGAGCTCCACAGATTCTTGGTAAGACGTTTGGATGCTTGGAATCATGGCAGGCTAATATGTAGCAGTAAGCCGCCGTCTTGAATAGCCTATTGGAGCTAACCTAAGTGTCATAAGCAGGATTTTTTTTCAACGCTGAACGATTTCAAAGCATCAACTTCGTCTTGGAAATCTTATCCATCAGTTCCAGTTTGAAAAATTACACGAGATTGCTCGAGAGTGTCTTAGTTGGCAAATTGGCAAGTTAGTCAAAGCGTTTTTACGTGTGTTTTGTTTAGGGTCGGTTCGTGCTAGGGAGAATAGAATCGCCGTCTATTTGAGTAAATTGTCGCCGCTGATCAAGATAAGCTTACAGTGGCCTCTGCGATCGCTTGATGGTTGCTCGATCGCAGGAGCCTCTATGTATCATCTTACATCTCGAGTAGCGCTCCTCATAGAGGAGAGAGAAATTCGCTAGTGTCACATGCTTATCGGCGAGCAATATCTAGATCGTAACGCATTAGTGGCTGTGGACGCAGGTGCGGCTACCTCTGGAAGTGGTGATGAAGTTGTGACCTACTGGGTCGGTGCCGCGGTAGGTCAGTTGTGAAGGGTCCGTATTTGGATTGCGTTTTTCTTGTCGCCGTAATTGGGAAATAGACGTGCCTATAATGATCATTTCATCGTGCCGTGATGCAATCATCCGATGCTGCAGCGCTTCCACTATGAATCGTTGCAGAAGCACAGAGGACGTGCTGTTTTATTGCATGGTGCACTTCTTGCTCTACGCAGTTGGGGTTTAGGGGAGGAAGGATGTTTTGCGCGTGCGTTTCTTTATTGTTAGGGCGCGGCGCGACGCAATGTAAAATAGACGAGAAAATAATTTTTGTATTTAATAAACACGGAAGTAAACCGGAAGTTATTTCGCGCTACAAACGATCGTCCTTTCGGCGTATTCAGGTTGGGAGGGCGATTCACCCACGCCCCCTGGTGGACACGGAGCCCGGAGCTTCGGTTGACCCACGAAGCACGGGGTACGGCCTCTTTATCCTCGATTGGCCTCGGCGATGGGCCTTGGGAGTGAAGCGTCCTCGGATGTGAGTCCGCCACCCATGTTATCCAAGGGGACCGCTATTGTGACCCACCGCGTCTCGCCATAGTGGGGAAGCCAACTCTATCGGCCCCTGCTATAGAGGTACGGCCTCTTTCACCTCATTGGCCTCGGAGGTCTTTGGGAGTAGATAACACGCTTGAGCAAGAACGTCACCAAAATGATTTCAAACGAGTTTCTAGCACGTGATAAAGAAAAAAGGTATGAGCAACTAAAACAATGCTTCCCGCTTAAAGTATAAGTCACCTGATTACGCAACGCAGTGAAAAATTATTATACAATAACAAGGGAATAGTATTGTCCGTTGTGATGAGTTCATGCAATTTTTCCACTTGCATGCTGTGCCAGAAGGAAATGCACACGTCTGAAAAAGGAAAAGAAAGATGTGCTTTGATATAGAGAGTTACGTTCTGCTTAACCACCTGCATAAGCACCTGATCCGAGCTTTTCATCGATAAACTCAACTTCGGTACGCCTATAAAATACAGCAGATTTATGACAACTTCGGTAAGCCTATAAAATACAGCAGTTTTATGAGAATTTTCTTACTGTATCTCCTTTTGGGACGTAAAGCGTTTTGGAGGCCAGTGTCCCAGTCAATTTATTGACCAATTTTGGATGAGAGAATGTCCCTCTCGCCATGACGTCACAGTGCCCACGACGATCACCGTACGAATTAAACTCACAAGGACACAACCTAATAAAGAAATTTATGAATACCACATCTACTTATATAGACCTACCTTGAGATTTGAGATAATTTCCAGCTGGGCTCTGACGTGGAATACTTCCGGCTGGACTGATGTGGTCTGACGTCACCGAGTCACTCAACCAGAGAAGCACAAAGACTCCTTTCAATACGTTACATGACTAAAAGCATCAGATCAATAATCATATGTATTGATCTTCTTAGGTCTTGCCTCTTTGGCTTCAAAAAACGGCGACTTCTTCAAGAAAAGAGACCTCTGTTCCCATGGATACAGCACCTCTTGGTGAGAAGGCAGAGAATTCCACATGGGATTCCCTTCCTAATTAAAACGCATGCATGAATTCAAGACTTTCTAATAGAACTCACGCGTATTCTCGCTTTGACTTCCGCACACAAAGCCGTAACAACTGCCTCCCTCTCCACATCCTGGATATCCTTTCGACTGGGCCAAATATCTTAGAGATAGACAGCGTCGCCGTGGCAATTCCTTCGCAGAGGCTCATCCCTGAAATCGATGAGCACAGCCCCAGCCAAAGCGTAGGCAATGACGAGCAGAGGAGACGCGAGGTAGATTCACGCGCTCTTCGAAATTCCGCTTTCCGGAGAGGACACCCACAGCAACAATGTCTGCTTAGAAAAAAAAAAACATTAAATCATATATTAATTTTTGACTTGATACCTTTTCTATGGACTCTGTTATTGGAAGAGAAAGACACGAGTTTTTCTCAGTAGAGAGATTGAATCTTGAAAAACATAAAAAAATTATCATCTTGTATATGAAATTTATCTTTTTCTTTACCCCAGTTGGCTCAAGAAGGGAATGATTCCACTTTTATCCAGATAATGGTTTATGAGAGATGAAGACCCGGGAGATAGACTTGTCTGTATGTAGACGGGAACAGAGAGTCCACACCCAATAGCTCTCTTAGCCAGAAGACCTGAAAGAGAGTCAATCACAAAGATAATCTCAAATAACTAGGAAACATACTATGACCTGCTCCAAGCATAACTGAAGGATTACTGGCATTGGTGCAACTAGACATAGCAGCCACAACAACAGATCCTAAAGGAAGATAATTTATTTATTTAATTAATTAATGGCGTCTATGTTGCAATGCAAATTCTTTCTTATCTAAAGCAAATAAAATTGATTTGGGAATGTCTTGGGGAAGAACTCCAAATCCATTCAGTTCCTTTTATAGAGACACCATCACATTCATTATCATCAAATTCTGAGATTTACATACATTTTTGATGAGACATGCTGACAGTTCTGCTTTGAGTTTTTCTACTGAGACTCTATCCTTTGGTTTCCTTGGGCCAGACACAATGGCCACAACTGTACCCAAATCAAACTCAACAATCTAAAGACAAAAATATATAATCTTGATTCTCACTCTTATTATAGTATCATACCTTAGAATAGACGGGATCTTGACTCTCTTCAAAGCCATATTCCTTCCACAAATGAGTCCAACGTAGATAGGCTTCCAAGTTCCATCCATACCAAATCCCCCAAAGAAAAACAACGAAGGTCGAAATGGTGTCTAGTTTAGTATAGAAGCTTCCGACTTACCTAGACGATCGCCTGCGAACGCTAATAGATCGTAATAGCGAAATTCCGCTTTATCGCTGCCTTCCAAGCGTTTGATGTACTTCGAGAACGACTTTTCTGCCATTTTCGATGTCGTTCAAAGCTATGAAGACAGCCTACGACTAGAAAATGAGGCGAGAAATTGTGATCCCGTTGTGATCACCCACGTCACAGTCACGTGACGATCCCAGTGCGCTCTCGTTACGTCATAAAATTAGTCACACTGATAAAAATACACTGTCAATATCGATTTAAGAAATACAACAAGCTCCGTCCTTTGCAGGCATTAGAACGCTGGTATCGCCTTGCAATGTCCAAACAGCTTCTCGGAACGTCGGTCTCACACGTGGATTGCAATCCTGACACTTTTCCAAAAGAACATTATAATATGACGGTGCTTCTGATGCTGCTGTTCCTTCAAGCAATTTGTGACCCTGCTCAGCTTTGAGATGAATTACCCTTTCTGCTAAACCTACACAAAACAATTATTCTGGTCTAATAATTGGTTTTTCTAACCTTTGTACGGTCGCGTTTTCTCACGAATTTCCCACAATAAAACTCCGTAGCTGTAGACGTCGACTTTTCGTGCTTCTTCTAATCTCACACGCCTCTCTCCGCCTTCGTGAGAATCAACTCGATATCGCTCAGGAGCGATGTAAGCGACAGTGCCTGAAGGAAACGAGCCAGCTGATTGATAGCTCGTAACCTCACCGAAAATAGACATTTTGGAGAGGACAAAACCGCTAATCTAAAAAACACAAACTTGATTATCAGCCAGCTTTCAGTCTATAGCTTCCCCTGCAACTAACCTTGCAAACGAAGTCATCGCCTTGTTTTTCAACTAAAATATTGTCGGATTTTAGGTTGTAGTGAATGACAGGAGGACGATTGTAGTGGAGATGAACCATACCGATGGCAATTTGCTTGGCAATCGTTATTCTCACCTCCATCCTTTGAATAGCTTCATTATCAGAAGAGAGGAGCTGGTGCAAGTTGCCTCCGCTTACAAAGGCCGTTATAAGAGCGTAGTATCTGACGTTGGTGCAACGTCCAATCAATTCGAGGATGAAACGATGAGGTTTGATTCGGAG
Source organism: Oscarella lobularis (assembly GCF_947507565.1). Taxonomy (NCBI): domain Eukaryota; kingdom Metazoa; phylum Porifera; class Homoscleromorpha; order Homosclerophorida; family Oscarellidae; genus Oscarella; species Oscarella lobularis. The sequence goes on along the minus strand of NC_089192.1, from coordinate 1,823,030 downwards.
AAGAATGGATGATTCCTTCTCAAAATCTTCGAGCTCTCTTAATTAATGAAAAAATAAGACTTATTTGCAAGAAAGATGTAAACTTACTGTTTTTCTCTTCTTCTTCTAAAAATATGGAAGACTTTGACAGCGACCGTTTGCTCTCTCTCGTTCTTTTTCAGTGTCGCCTTGTACACCTCCCCGTATCCGCCCGAGCCAATGAAATCATCCGCTTCGTCGTATATCAGTTCGTCTCGCTCAATTATGAGATCCCCTACAAGTGCCTAGAGTTGATATTAGAAACAGGTACGCACTTCCGTGTAAAGCTGAATACTTGTTCTAGCTCTGCGTCATCAGAATTGGTTATTGGACACGGAAGTGGACACGACTTCAAGCTCTACACAAAAAATGTAATCACCATAATTGTATTGATTCTGCACATACCAATGGGACACTCGTGTCGCCTTCTAGTATACAAACCGCTTCTCGAAACGTTGGCCTCGCGTCGGGACTCAAATCGGTGCACTTATACAAAAGGCTATTGTAGTGTGGCGGAGCTTGGGACGCTGCTTGTCCCTCGGGAAGTCTGGCACCCCTTTCAGATGAATAGCATATTTAGGTAGACCTACATAAAATTAGACAAGACCTTTCAGTAAATATTTTGCTAACCTTTGTAGGGTAGCCTTCTTTCGCGAATTTCCCACAATAAGACACCGTAGCTGTATATGTCGGCTTTTCTGGCTTCCTCTATCTTTACACGTCGACTTCCGCCTTCGTGAAATTCGTCGCGATATCGTTCTGGAGCGATGTAGGCGACGGTGCCCGAAGGACGTGATGCAGGCGCTTGAGAGCTCGTCACAGCGCTGTCATCCGCAATTTTCGAGAGACCAAAGTCACAAATCTACAAAAACAGCAACGTCAGAAAAATTTGAATGCTTTCACAGCGACTCGCCTTGCAAATGAAGTCGTCACCCTTTCTTTCGACGAGGATATTGCCCGCTTTTAAATCGTAGTGGATGATAGGAGGACGATGGTAGTGGAGATGAACCATACCAATTGCAATTTGTTTTGCAATCGTTATTCTCACCTCCATCCTTTGAATCGCCGCATCATCGGAAGAGAGGATCTCATGCAAGTTTCCTCCGCTCACAAACGCCGTTACGAGAGCGTAGTGTCGGGGAACTGTGCAGAGTCCAATTAAATTGACAATAAATCGATGAGGTGCGATTCGGAGAAGAATTGATGCTTCCTTCTTGAAATCGTCGCAATCTCTTTAAAAAAAGATAAGCATATTAGACATTACTGGTTAGGGAGAAATTGACTCACTTTGTATTTCTTAATCTTCTAAAATTGCTGAAGACTTTGACAGCGACAGTTTGTTCTTTTTCGTTCTTTTTCAGTGTCGCTTTGAAAACTTCTCCGTATGCACCGGAGCCAACGCATTCTGTTTCGTCGTACGTAAGTTCGTCTAGCTCAATTTGGAGAGAACGGTCAAGAAGAGATATCTCGAGATGGATAGGATAAATTAATAATTCTATGTGTAAATACTAGTTACTTGTTCCTGCTCTTTGTCACGAGGATCGGCTATTGGACGATAAAGCGAGCATGACGCCAAGCTCTACACAAAAAAAGATATCATCGTTATTATATATGTATTGATTAGGAACACACAGTACCTCTGAGACACGCCATGAATTCTCGGAAATACCTTTAAAGCCATCTGATTTCAAATCTAATTAAACACGGTTTCCAACATGAAACAAAATTTGATTGATTTACCGAATGTTAAAATGTCTAACAGAGCCACAGGTTTCCATGATTCCAAATCTTTTGTTCCTCCGAATCGAATTAGAAATAGATCTCCTTTTCTCAATAGAAAACAAGTAGACTGATATATAGTTTGTATGACTTCATTGGCCAACGTAACCTGTATAAAAATAATCAAAAAAAATTAGAGTAATGATATTAAATATTTGTCAGTACTTTATGACATTGTCGAGAATCAATGACAATGAAATGAGCAATAGAGACCATTCTATTGCCATTGGTCTCTCCCCATAAGACGATAGCACATGGTCCTAATCCGGGAATATCAACAACTTTAGTCGAATGACCATATAAGGGAAGAAAATGATGTGGTCCATCCAAATAAACTTGGATCCACTCCTACATAAACAAATTAGAATATCAACAAACAAATACAAACAAACAATTTACCATTGAGTTCAAATGAAAAACATAAATATCATCGAAATACTTTGTATCATCAAAACCACCAATAAGAATAGCCCGATTAAAATCAACTGTATTGAAGGAATGTCCGGCTCGAGGAAGTGGTTTTTTTCCTGTGCAATGAGCTGGAATCCAATTCCCTTCAAACAAATGTCTAAACTGAATTCATAATAATTTTACACGTCACTCACTCTTTAGGATGGAAAACAACCAAGCTTCATTGTTCCACCCCACGTCAGGATATTTTGAATCAGGAATGAATTGAGATCCGTCTGGTATTGGTGAAACAATCGTTTCTCCTAATCCGCCCATCATGACGAGATGTTCGTCTCCTGTCTTCCCCAACACGCACATTCCATGGTTCGCTCTCCCGCTGGGCGTTGATTCGTCATTGGAAGGGATTCGTTGCCATTCAAACGTCGATCCATCCAATTTGTGAACATCCTTTGAATAGACAGGACGGCCATCAGACGAATAGTAATAACCACCAAATTGATAAATGTCCCGATTTCGGACTACACCGATTCGTGCGTGCATGGGCACATGGATGAGGAAGGTCGGATTGGGGAATGTTCGATATTGCTCGTCGCTGATTCCATTCACTCGTCGAAAGATTCAAATACTCGATAACATCGTGAGAGCAGAAGAACGGATCTCCTGTCGATTCTCTCATCGCTCTTCCTCCCCAAAGAAGCATCTCTTGATCGATAATGGCAGCGACGTGTCCCTGTCGAGATGAGGGACCCGTGGAAGACATCTTTCAACTGAAAACGCCGTCGATCGAAGAAGACAGAACGAATGCGATTCTAGAGACACGCCCCAATCGAGAGAACGCCCCTTCAAAAATATCTCAAAAATACCTTTTCAAGATCAACGAGACAATCCTTCGATCAAACGACACCAACGAATCGATGTCGTGCGTCACACACGGCGAAAAACGAAAGGAAAACGAGGAAATCTGATCAAATCTCTTTGAGAGTGCGCATGAGCACATTTTCACTACCACGTTTCACGTGAACGAACAATGGGAGTATGCAAAACGACTTGCTGCCATAAATTGATGCGATGCACACAGCCAATCTTCTAAAAAGAATCATTAAAACAAATAAAAGTGCGCATGCGCAATCAAAGCTCGTGAACAAACAATTCAAAGTCACGTGATCAGAGAAGTTTCAGCGCGAAATCCGCACTCAGAAGCGGAAATCTAAATAAAAATAAATAATGATATAGTCTCAATTATTCGAATTGAACATTTAGTTACAGGCATTGGATTCATTGGCGGTCTACGTTTATAGCTATATTCAAAATCTCCTATTCCTGATGGATGAGAAAGCTGATAGATCGCCATAACAAAGTTTCTCCTTCTCGCTGCCTTTCGAGCTCTCGAGGAACATAGTAAACGACTCTTCTGTCATTTTTGATGCTGTTTGAAGCGACACAGTCGGCGTACGACTAGAAAAAAGGCGAGATAAAGGAAGCCGCCGCAATAACACATCACAGTCACGTGTTCTAGATACGTCATGAGAAAAGCCAATAGTAATAAAAGAGGAGCAGTTAACCTATAAAAAACAAAACAATTAAATATTCAATCACAAAACTCGACAATTCTCCTTCAAAAACCTGATGTCGCCTTGTAAGACACAAACAACTTCTCGAAACGTTGGCCTTACGTTTGGATTAATAGCCGTGCACTTTTTCAAAAGACTGTTATAGTGTGGCGGAGCGTCTGAAGTTAGTCGCCCCTCCGGCAGTTTTCCACCCCTCTGAACTTCGGAATGAACAGCAATGCTTGGCAAACCTTTACAAAGTCATCCGAGTGTTTTCTAGTTAATTATTTTAAATATTTACCAACCTTTGTACGGTCGCGTTTTCTTGCGAATTTCCCAGAGTAAAACACCGTAGCTGTAGACGTCGACTTTTCGCGCTTCATCTATTTTCACGCGCCTAGCTCCACCTTCGTCAGGAGCGATGTAAGCGACAGTGCCTGAAGGAAACGAGCCGTCAGACTGATAGCTCGTCACTGCGCTCACATTCGACATTTTCAAGAAACCGAAATCGCAAATCTAAGAACCATAAAATAAGTAAACCCACCGGATTTCAGTCAACAGCTTCTCTGCTCGCTCACTCATCTTGCAAATGAAGTCATCACCTTTCGTTTTGACTAATACATATGCTATCAGATTTTAAGATACTATTACAGCTACGGCTTGATGTATAATATTCATTTCGTCTGAGTTTTATTCAAATGCATGGCACACTTATATCCTTTACTCTAATAATATGATATAGTATTGATTATTGATTGTATGTCCACGTGATGGGTTTTTTTTCATTGCCTTTCTCTGGCGTTATTTGCACTTCGTCTCCCTTGTGCTGAGATTTCTTATAGGTGGATTCCTTCTCCGCTTCTCACTTTTGCATGGGCAACGCTTTCGCCTCGATTCGCGTTTCCATTCGACGCCAATCCGAAATCAGGATCGAGGAAATCCATGGCTGGTACAAGAATGAGACTCACTAGTGGTCTACATTCATATCCAGATTGCTCTGTGGAGACGATTGTCTCAGGGAACCCTAAGAGAGAGGTTCCGCTGCCTTCCAACCGTTTGATGTACTTCGAAAACGACTTTTCTGCTATTTTCAACGTTGTTCAAAGCGATGGAGAGAGCGTACGACTAGAAATGAGGCTACAGTAGAAATCGGACCCTGTCGTCATCCCAACGTCACAATCACGTGATAATTCCTAGTACGCTACGTCAATAACTGAAAAATACATTATTGAGTTGATTAAGAAATACAACAATACCTTCCGGACTTTATAACGCTAGTGTCACCTTGCAATGCCCAAACAGCTTGTCGAAACGTCGGTCTCACACGTGGATTACGATCCTGGCACTTTTCCGAAAGAATGTTATAATGTGACGGTGCTTCTAATGCTGCTTTTCCTTCTGGAAGCTTTTCACCCTGTTCTACTTTGTAATGAATTAAAGTTTTTCGCACGCCTGCACAAAAATAGAAAACTCTGTTCTATTTATTATCAATGTTTACTAACCTTTGTAGGGTCGATTTTTCTCGCGAATTTCCCACAATAAGACTCCATAGCTATATACGTCAGCTTTCCTTGCTTCTTCTACGTTCACACGACGAGTTCCGCCTCTCTCGAGATCAGGGTCAATTCGATATCGCTCAGGTGCGATGTACGCAGCAGTGCCTCGAGGAACTGATCCAGCCGACTGATAGCTCGTCACTGCACTCACAGACACTAGTTTCGAGAAACCGAAATCGCAAATCTAAAAACAAATAAATAACCTGACTGCTCATAGTCTAGGGAAACTCACTTTGCAAACGAAATCGTCTCCTTTCTTTTCAACTAAAACGTTATCAGATTTTAAGTCGTAGTGGATAACAGGAGGACGATTGTAGTGGAGATGAACCATCCCAATTGCAATTTGCTTGGCAATCGTTATTCTCACCTCCATCCTTTGAATTGCTTCATTATCCGAAGAGAGGAGCTGGTGCAAGTTGCCTCCGCTTACAAACGCCGTTATAAGAGCGTAGTGTCGGGGAACTGCGCAGAGTCTAATTAAATCGACGATGAAACGATGAGGTTTGATTCGGAGAAGAATGGATGATTCCTTCTCAAAATCTTCGCACTCTCTTAATTAATAAAAAAATAAGACTTAGTTGCAAGAAAGATGTAAACTCACTTTTTTTCTCTTCTTTGTCTAAAAGCTGTGAAAACTTTGACAGCGACCGTTTGCTCTTTCTCGTTCTTTTTCAGTGTCGCCTTGTACACCTCCCCGTATGCGCCCGAGCCAATGAAATCGTCCGCTTCGTCGTATTTCAGTTCGTCTCGCTCAATGGCAAGATCCCCTACAAGTGCCTAGAGTTGATATTAGAAAGAGTTGCTCACTTCCGTGTAAAGCTGAATACTTGTTCCTGCTCTGCCTCACGGGGATCGGTTATTGGACACGAAAGCGGACATGACTCCAAGCTCTACACAAAAAATGCTATTACCATAATTACATATGTATTGATTATGCACATACCATTGGGACACGTGACGTTCCGGAAATACCTTTGAAGTGATCTGATTTCAAATCAAATTAAAAACCGTTCATTGCATGAATTAAAATGTTATATAAATTACCAAAATTAAAAATGTCTAAAAGACCCACTGGTTCGTATGTTGTGAAATCATTTGTTCCTCCAAATCGTATTACAAATAGATCATCTTTTCTCAATAGAGAACAAGTCGACTGATATGCAGTTAGTATAACCTTATTAGTCAACGTAACTTGTATAAATAATCAACAAATTAGAGTAATGATATCAAATATTTGTTTTATACTTTATGACATTGCCGAGAATCAATGACAATGAAATGAGCAAAAGAGATCATTCTATATTCATTGGTCGCTCCCCATAACACGATAGCACATTGTCCTAATCCGGGAATATCGACAACATTAGTTGAATGACCCCATAAGGGAAGAAAATGATGTGGTCCATCCAAATGAACTTGGATCCACTCCTACATAAACAAATTAGAATATCAACAAACAAATACAAACAAACAACTTACCATTGAGTTCAAATGAAAAACATAAATATCATGGAAAGACTTTGTTTCATTAGCACCACCAATAAGAATTGCTCGATTAATATCAAGTGCAGTGAATGAATGCGCGGATCGAGGATGTGGTTTTTCCCTGTGCATTGAGCTGGAATCCAATTCCCTGCAAACAAATGTCTACATTCAATTCAAAATAATCTTACAGGTGACTAACTCTTTCGGATGCAAAACAACCAAACTTCATTGTTCCACCCCCTGTAAGGATATTTTGAATCAGGAATGAATTGAGATCCGTCTGGTATTGGTGAAACAATCGTTGTTCCCCATCCGCGCATGATGACGAGATGTTCGTCTCCTTTCTTCCCTAACACGCACATTCCATGTGTCGCTCTCCTGCTGGGCGTTGATTGGTCATTGGAATGGATTCGTTGCCATTCCAACGTCGATCCATCCAATTTGTGAACATCGTTGAAATAGACAAGACGGCCATCAGACGATTCGTAGCCACCACCAAATTGATAAATGTCTCGATTTTGGACGACACCGATTCGTGCGTCGACACATGGATGAGGAATGTCGAATTGGGGGATGTTCGATATTGCTCGTCGTTGATTCCATTTACTCGTCGAAAGATTCAAACACTCGATCACATCCTGAGAGCATAAGTACTTCTCTCCCGTCGATTCTCTCATCGCTTTTCCCGCCCAAAGAAGCATTTCATGATCGATAATGACAGCGACGTGTCCCTGTCGAGATGAGGGACCCGTGGAAGACATCTTTCAACTGAGAACGCCGTCGAAGAAGACAGAACGAAAGCGATTCTAGAGACACGCCCCAATCGAGAGAACGCCTCTTCAAAAATATCTCAAAAATACCTTTTCGAGATCAACGAGACGATCCTTCAATCAAACGATACCAACGAATCAATGTCGCGCGTCACACACGGCGAAAAACGACAGGAAAACAAGGAAATCTGATCGAATCTCTTTGAGAGTGCGCATGAGCACATTTTCACTCCCACTTTTCATTGTTCACGTGAACGAACAATGAGCGTATGCAAAACAACTTGCGGCTATGAATAGATGCGATGCACACAGCGAAACGACTAAAAAGGATCATTAAAACAAATAAAATTGCGCATGCGCAATCAAGTTAAATCAATCACTCACGTTCCTAAAATTCAAAGTTCGATTAACTGAGAAGTTTCAGTGCGAAATCCGCCCTGGATACATCAGAACCAGAGATGTAAATAAATCTAAAGAAAGATATAATCTGATTATTTGAATTTACAGGCATTGGATTCATTGGCGGTCTAGCTATAGGTTTATATCTAGACCAAATATCTTGATGGATGAAAAAGCTTATAGATCAGTGCGACGCGGACGAATACCTCTATAGCGGTTCTTCAGCAAAAGTTTGAAAGAGAAACTATTAATAATGAAAAAGACTGAATCAATATTAGTGAAAGAACGAATTGTGAACTTGTGAACATCGCGCGCTCGCATAATTCAAGCCATGTGGAGACCAATCATTTCGCTAATCTACGAGCATCGGACAAGAGAATGCGACTTACGACGGAGGAGACACGAGCTTCGAAACAGCGAAGAAGTATTCGGCTCTTGGGCGATGGCGAACTACTGAGAGGCGTCAATTAACTAACCCGTCCAAGCGTAGGCCTTTAGAGTACCGTTTAGCAGAATAATGAACTCGCGTTGCAAGGTTTACCTTACGTTTCGCAAGGGGAAAATCTGTTCGTGAGACACCTTAGGGAGCCTCACCTTTTCTTAATGGCGCCAGCGTCTAGACGAACTGCTTTGGAAAGTATCCCACTGTAGCCGAATTGTGTCGCTCGAAGAAATTCAGTCAAAAACGGTTTACTTTTCTTTGACCATTACCCGGAAAAGGACCCGAAGTATTTATCATCACATAATCAGTATTGGGCAAGTTAAAGGCTTCCCGGACCTTCATGGCACAGCGTCTCTCCGAATTGTGTCGAAATCTTCTCTGTCGAGCGGACGACAGTCTATCAAACCCGCTCCTGTTTCCTCTTCCGTCGACAGCTGAGAGGATCCTGGTGTCTTCGCCCAGGGAACTTCCTTTTTTCATGGCTGATCAGCTAATGAAAGATTTGGCTAGAAGAGGAAAACTCACGTCGAGCATTCTACGCGTCTTGATGACGTCGACGTTGACGCGTCTGAATCTGACGCGCCTTCGATGGATCGACGACGAACCGACGTTTGTCTCCCAATTGGCCAATCAGGGTCAATTAGTCCACGTCGACTTGTCTTTCAGCCCTTGTTTCGCGGAACCCTACATTAGCTACAACTGTACTATATAATTGAGGTGATCGACGACTGGACGTTAATTGTGCCTTCAAATCCGTA
>NC_089192.1:1793694-1813662 GCF_947507565.1 Oscarella lobularis | reverse complement strand
CTAGTCAAGTAGTCTAGTCGAGTGCGAGTGTGTGAGCAGTGAAGTTAAATAAAAATCGTTGACGAACTCGAGAGTGAGCCGAGCGGGTGCGACGTACGACGACGAGACGACGACGATCGAGAACCGAAGAGACGACGACGTTACAGAAGACAGCATCGAATGCATGACGCGCAAAAGCGCGTTTCCGGCTTTATCTCGTTTCCGCTTGTAGTTAGCGAATTCAAGTCAGTACAGAAAGGTTTCAGTCCTTACGATCTACACTTTTTTCTTTCAAACTTTCTTGGCAGGTGACGCCTTCGGCATAAACGCCGGTTCATTTTTTGTATCCGGGTAGCTGTGTGGCACCAGTTACGTCACAGAACGCCCGTAATTACAGAGTTAAAACGCTTCTTTCTCGTAGCCGAATCACACGATCACAGCGAAACCGGCGCGAAACGATTAGCAAACGTAAGTACTTTAATAGTAGTATAGGTTTAAAAAACGCCGGAGTGCCCCTTTAAAGGGAAACTGAAGTGGTCAGGAAAACTTTTGATATGCTTGAGCTATAGTTAAGCCTACTCTAATGGCGGTAGTCCATTACGATCGCGATCCTTAGTCGCGGACTTAGAGCCGCTTTAGTTTGGGCGTAGATGAGTCAGTGACGTCACAATAGGAACGGAAGTGGGTGTTTCTGCTGCTTCCAGTACATTTTCGACAGCCTCTACAGCCCGATTTTTCTCAACAAGGACGTATGGCCAGTGTCAGTTCTAGTTCAGACCGCTTTGAATAAACGATATTAAGCCCCGTTTTAGGCAATCAGTGCCTTTCGCTGCATCCAGTTTCGGCCGCTATTTCGGTAGCCGCCGAAATCATGCCTACAACGACATTCGCCTCTCTCGAACCGTTTGAAACTGTTTCAATTGCACAGTAAAATTCGCGTTTGTTCAAAACCTAGTTAGAAGACGGAGCGGTTTTCCCGAAAATGAAACTGGCACTTATTGCCCCAAAATGGAGCTAGACGTCGAAGCTATAGCTTCTTTGTGTCAGTATTTACCGTAAATCGGTAAGGTCTATCATAGCTAGTAAGCGAATTCGACGTCTAGAAGCTGTCAAAGATGTACTGGAAGCAGCCAAAGCGCCACTTCCGTTCCTATCGTGACGTCATGTCTTACTCCGCCCACTAAACTTTAGGGTGTTGTGGAGCCGCGAAACTTTGAGTTACAAAATTTTGACTAACGCTAACGAATCGTACGTATTCACGTACTCGCGAAACAGCAGTAATCGAGATAAAATGTTTTGCCACTTCAGTTTCCCTTTAACATTCAGCAGTACCAACAGAGCTGATCATATCCGGGCATCATTGGTAGTTGATGTCCTTATCCGGGTAATGATCAAAGAAATGTTCTCGTTTTCGCTCAATTTTTCGCAGGACGCGTTTCCGCTATCAGTAGGATGCTTTCCAAAGGACTTTTTCCACCCGTTCGCGTCTTTACGAAGAAGTGAGGCTCCCTAAGGTGTCTCCCCACAGATTTTCGCCTCGAGAAGCGCAAGGTAAAGCTCGAGACGCGAACACAGATACTCTATTTACTAGCCTGTGACCAGACCTTCTCCCTAGATCCCGTATAACGGGCTCGGGAGAAGGTCTGGTCACAGGCTATCTATTTACCGGTACTCTGAATGCCTACAGTCAGAACCGTTTGTCGATGCAACTCAGTGGTTCCCCATCGCCCAAGAGCCGAATTCATCCGTCGCCGTTTCGAAGCTCTTCTCTCCTCCCTCGTAAGTCGAATTCTTTTCTCCGTTGCGCGAAGAAAAGCTATAAGGTTTGTCTCCATGTGGTTTGAATTATGCGAGTGCACGATTTTCGCAACGGTCGCCGTGAGCCAAAATCCTAGTGATTCTGAACCCTCAAAAGGGGCCTCACCTGTTTACCCCAACGACCTGTCATATATGTATCTATAGATTGATGTGAACTCGCAGCAAAGTACGAAAAGCGTGTAACTGTACTGTACTCACATGTAAGTAAACTCTCGTGTGTTTGCAAATGTTTTATTGTGGAGTTCGTATCGAAAACGTCATAGCCTCCGCTCGAAACTTTGACTAGCGAAGCCAAAATCATCTGTGACGTGAATGGCGTACTCACCAATCTCTTGTACTTGCATTCGTCTTCTCTTTTTTTAGTTATCTACTTTGTCTTTGCTGTTTAGCGTTCTACTTGAATTGTGGGATGAGCTCCATAGATTTTTGGTAAGACGTTTGGCGCTTCGTAGTTTGGAGGCTTGGGAACGACAATCAAAGAAGGATCATAACTTATATGTAGCATCGAGACAGGTTGGTACCGCGATATACAGTATAGGCCGGAGTCTTGAATAACCTATGGGAACAGACCTAACCTAAGCGTCATAAGCAGAATTTTTTCAACGCTGAACAATTTCAAAGCATCAACTTCGTCTTGGCAATTTTATCTATCAGTTGCAGTTTGAAAAATTTCATGATATGGATCAAGCGTGTTTTAATTGGAAATTTGCAAGTTAGCCAAAGCTTTTTCCACGTCTGTTTTGTATAGGATCGGTTCGATCTAGGGAGAAGTGAAGCGCTGTCTATTTGAGTAAATTGTCGCCGCTATTTAGCGTAAGCTTACAGTGGCCTCTGCGATCGCTTGATGGTCGCCCGATCACAAGGCTTGTAGGTACCATCTTACATCTCGGGTAACGCTCCTTATAGAGAAGAGAGAAATGCGCTTTTAGTGTAACCTATTTGTGGGCGAAAAATATCTAGATCGTAACATCTATCCCTATAATCCGGTAAGCGCCATCTTGGCTTGCGCGGCCACGCCTTCCGGGCGACGTGTTGAAGCCGGTATGCGACGAAATCCTCCTTTTTCTCGCTTTTTCGAAGACGCCATCGCCCTTTTCGACCACTTCGCTCTCTAAGTACGCTATTAATGCGCAAGCGGACCCCTTTTCGAGTCTCAGCGTTGTCCGGGTTCTTGCTCGACTTCCGGGTACTTTTCCGCCTACCTTCGATTTCGATGGCTCGCAGAGAACGCTCTCTCTTGAACGCTACGCGAAAGACCACCAAGCAGAAAGCTCGGCGGCACGTCCACGACCGAAAACGGCTCTCGGACACCGAGGACCCACCCTCTAAACGCTCACGAATCGTGACTCCTCCGCGTCGCTCTCCTTCCGATCACTCTCCCGCCTTCGGCACTGCGATTTTTCCGTCCTCGCTCGGCACATCTTCTCCGGCACTTCCTATCGCGTCTTCCCCGCCTCCGGCACTTCCTATCGCGTCTTCCCCTCCCCCTACGACACTTCCGCACCGCATTTATTCTCCTTTACCTCTGCCTGTTTCGTTTTCTTCTCTCTCTCTTCCCCAAGGAACACCTATATCGTCGCAGTCGCATCCGACTACGCCGGTCACAGCAAGTCCATTGGATTTTTTACATCATGATGAGTAACATTTTCTCTATCGAAAGTACTCTCCTATTTGTAACATGCTTATATCTTCTTCAGCACCTCTCCTCCTCCGCCAGCGCAGCCGCAGCTACCACCGCCGACGCCACAACGTCAGAGAACAATGCTCACGAGGTTGCAAGCGAGAGCTACATCAGGCGGCCCCCAACAGCAACCCAGCCCTGAAACGTGCACACATAGACTCCTTCGCCTAATTATTCCTGTAATGTTTTTTCAGACCAACTGCAATGAGAAGTGGCAGTCGCAGACGAAGGCAAACAAAAGATAAGAAGCCAGCAGCCTACGAGTACAACGACTGCCCTCCACAGCCTAACCACATTGGCAAAATGGAAATCCAATGTCCCCACTGCAAAGCTCTTAAATGGCCGGGTGAAACGCCTGCGTTCTGCTGTGATAATGGAAAAGTCAGTATTCCAGTGCTTCCCAAGCCGCCCGCGCCATTGGATTCTCTTTTACTGGGAGAAAGCAGAGAATCTCGGGATTTTCTTTCAAAAATAAGAAGCTACAATTCGGCTTTCCAAATGACATCAATGGGATGCGACGAAATTCTCTTCCGTCGTCAGTGGAATCCGTGCTACAAAATCCAAGGACAAATTTACCACCGTATTGGCAGTCTTTGTCCGGAGAATAACGAAAAAGCTAAATTCGCACAAATATATTTTGTGGGCAATGAAGAAGAAGAGATCTCTTTGCGTCAATCTGCTTTGCCGGGGCTGACACCAGGAACTGTTGTAGATTTGCAACGAATGCTCCACTCTCATAATTCTTACGTCAGAAGCTTAAAAATGGCTCATGAAATTTTGGACGGAAACGAGAAAGAATACAAAATCGTACTCGATGCAGAAAAGCGCCCCACTGGTGAACATGAGAGACGATTTAATGCTCCTTCTTGCAACGAAGTTGCTGTTCTAATGGTTGGAGAAGAGAGCGGCAAACGAGACGTGGTTGTCCAATATCGCGACAGCCGCCTCCAGAAAATTTGGGATATTCACAGAAGCTACGATCCTCTTCAGTATCCCTTGCTATTTCCCAGTGGTGAAGACGGCTACTCAATCCACTATCCTACCCAGAATGGGAAAAATGTCACTTGCATGAAGTTCTACTGCCACCGACTAATGGTTCGGCCATCTCCTGATTTCAACGCATTGCATAAATCACAAAGGCTAATGCAGCAATATATTGTTGACATGGCTGTCAAAGTTGAATCAGAACGGCTTGCATTTCTTCGAGCAAAGCAAAAGCAACTGCGAGCAGAAAATTATTCCACTTTTGCTGACGCTGTTCTTCAAGATGATGCTAATCCTCAAAATATAGGACAAAAAGTCATTCTGCCAAGCACTTTCATAGGAGGACCGAGATACATGCATCAAAGGACCCAAGACGCAATGTCCTATGTTAGAAAATACGGAAGGCCCTCATTATTCATCACAATGACCTGCAATCCTTCTTGGCCTGAAATTCAAGACCAACTCTTTCCTGGCCAAGCTGCTAATCATCGGCCAGACATTGTAGCGCGTGTTTTCAATCTCAAAAGGAAGGCAATGATGGATGAAATTACAAAGAAAAATATTTTTGGCAACGTCAACGCTAATGTTTGCTCCATTGAATGGCAGAAAAGGGGCCTACCTCACGCGCATATTCTTCTATGGCTATCTTCCAATGACAAAATACGAGCTGACGACATCGACTCTGTTATTTCTGCAGAAATACCGGATCAACAGACTCATCCACGATTGTATAATATTGTTACATCACATATGATTCACGGACCGTGCGGATGTCAAAACCCCTCTGCTCAGTGCATGGTAGATGGAAAGTGCACGAAAGGATTTCCAAAAGAATTCAATCCGGAAACAAAGTCGGCAAACGACGGTTATCCACTGTATCGCCGTCGCCATCCCAACCATGGAGGAAGAACGGCAGTAAAACAGTTCCGGGGGAACAATATCAACGTTGAACTCTGCAACAGTATCAAAGCAATCAAATACGTAATTAAATACGTAAACAAAGGAAATGATATGGCGGCATACGCTTTGAGATGTCAAAATAGCCGTGACGAAATTGAAATTTATCAAGCTGCAAGATACCTCAGCTGCAGTGAAGCATGCTACCGCATATTTGGCTTTAGCATACATGACCGCAGTCCTACAGTCGTTCCTCTACAGGTTCATTTGGAAAACGGACAGCGAGTCCTTTTTGATGAAGAAAACGCACGTGAAGTAGCTGAAAACCCGCCTGAAACAACGCTAACAGCGTACTTCAAACTTTGTTTGCGATACCGCTCTACCGAAGGCGACTTGACGGCGGATCAAAAGTTTGTCAAAAGTCTTTTATACGTTAACATTCCTGAATACTTCATATATGAAAAAAAAACCTGGAAACCTAGAAAAAGAGGAGCTGAAGTCATCAATGAAGATGGCGAACTGACATCATTCAAAAAGACTGGAGCTATTGGACGTGTATGCACCGTTCACCCGAAACAATTGGAGTGCTTTTTTGCTCGCCATTTGAGGGAGGAGGGATTTTACGCGCGTGAGTGTCTTTTATAGTTAGGGCGCGGCGCGGCGCGACGCAATAAAATAAGACAAGAAAACAATTTTTGTATTTTAATAAACACGGAAATAAACCGGAAGTTATTCAAGCTACAAATGATCGTCCTTTCGGCGTCTTCAGGCAGGGAGGGCGATTCACCCACGCCCTCTGGTGGACACGGAGCCCGGAGCTACGGTTGACCCACGAAGCACGGGGTACGGCCTCTTTATCCTCGATTGGCCTCGGAGATGGGCCTTGGGAGTGAAGCGTCCTCGGATGTGAGTCCGCCACCCATGTTATCCAAGGGGACCGCTATTGTGACCCACCGCGTCTCGCCATAGTGGGGAAGCCAACTCTATCGGCCCCTGCTATAGAGGTATAGCCTCTTTCACCTCGGAGGTCTTTGAGAGTTGATAACACGTGTCTGGGCTGGAACGTCGCCGAAGAGAGTCTCTAGCACAGGACAAAGACAAAAAATGCATCTGTGAAAAACATCATACTGCCTTCTCGAAGTTAGGTCACCTTTTCATATGGAAAGCCGTAGACAAATCATTGAACGACGCCAATGCATGTGCATTTAGATCCTCTCGTAATTAATAGGCCCACACCAAAGGATATAGAGATTAATCACACGGAGAATTTCTATGTAGAGATAATCATCACTCAAACTTTCCATATAAAGAGTGATCTCACCAAGATATTCGACGTAGAGATATATCCCTCAACCAGATTTTGATGTAGAGATCGATTCCACGCAGATTCTCTATGCAGAGAGCTCGGAACTCATTCTCTTCCCACTTAAGGCCCCTTTTGCAGCAAACCTTATTTTCGTCGTTCGCTTTCAGATGGCTGCTTTTTTAGCGACAAAGAGACAAAAAAGGCCCTTAATTGGGCAAAAGGGCTATTTGATAAATATCCAAGCCAGCACCCCCAACACCTTATTTGCAAGCCAAAGATCAGCAACGATTCCCAAACGTGTTCGAGACCGGAGCTAATCCTTTCCAGACATTCTATGTAGAGACCGATCTCCCGCAGACATTCTATGTAGACACTGATTATACGCAGATTTTTTATATTATCTATATGTAGTTGACCATACGATTTTCTATGTAGAGACACAGCTCGCCAAGATTTTTGATGAAAGATTATTTCTCCCCATATTGTCTATGTAGAGATCGATCTGACAAAGAGTTTCTAGATAGAGGGTGATTCTAACAGCGTAGAAATATCAATCTGAGTCAAGCTGAGCTTAATTCTCCCCCGAGTGAGAACCCCTTTTTTAGAATACCTTATTCTGTCTTTCGCTTTATAAGGTCGCTTTGGATAGCCACGAAGCGACGTAAAAGCTCTTTTCTTCGTCGAAAATTTGACAGAACTTCCGCGGCAAGCAAGGCTGGGGCCCCCGACGTCCTATATCTTCATGCCTACCATCAGAAACGATTCCCGCTTGTGTTCGAGACTAGATTTTCGATTCGTTTTTGACAGAGCAAAAGAGGAAACCGGTTGCAAAAAAGAGATCCGCTAAAGCAATAGCGCACGCGATCTCTGACACACGATGTGACGCATTTCTTTGATACCACACTCAGAAGTGCTACATTGCCATTAGTCCCCTAAAAAGAATTTTTTTAGGATATCGTAAAGTTAACGGTTCAGTTGCTGAGTCACGAAGTAATACAAGTAATACAGTATATAGGCTCTTGGACACTCTCGTTCCTACTCCGAGTCAGTACCGTGTATACTATCCGAATTAGAAAAACCATTAAATACCACCATCACCTTGGAAAGAAATTTTAAATCTTTGCCCCAATAATTTATATATTTCGATATCGCCTGTGTAAAAGTTTGCACACTTGCTCGTGCTGGGTATATACAATTAATATATGCGCTGGCGGGGAAAAGTACTGCATGAGTGTGTACCGCATTTTATTTAGATATCAGGAAACTTCGTGACCTAATTAAATAGTATATAGAGTATGCAATGAACTTCTAGCTTAATACTTAATAAATTTGTTGAATATATGAATGAAGGCACTAAAAACTCACTAAAACAGAATTCGTTGTGACTTGATACACAATGGCAATCTGCGTGTAAAACTAAAACAGAAAAGAGACCAAGAAGCAAATTAAGATTGCATTGTTCACAAAAAGCTGCAGCTTATTTGTTCTTATGCAAAGCCAATTCAAACAAATGGAACTGATACGTTTCGACTCCGTGATCTCTGCACACTTTTAAGAGAAGACCTTGACTTGGCTTCAATTTTTGATCGTATACACGCGCTAATGACTTTGTGGTAACGTACAAAATTCCTGACGTAGAATTAGGATGAATTTCAAGGCGAATGCTCCAGTTAGTAGAAGGCGAGTTTGGTGTAGTGATGGTGCTACTATGCGATCCACTACATTGGGCACTTGAATCAACGCCGCCGAAGTCACTCGCCATGTTTGGATCCCAGTACCAAGTACCAGCGCAAAAACTGCCGTCGCAAATTTGAACGATGGGATCGCTATCGCTCATAGGCGTAAAAAAGAAGGCCATCTGAATGGAGTAGGCTATATTATCATTAAGAACCCGGGCTTGTATTAATTTGACCTTTGACAAGGTATATTACCAGCCAGCCCATCGCATGTGCGTATACTAACCACTTTAAAAAATGGCGAAACGTTGTTCCACTGCCAAACTCCATCGTTTGCGCCAAAACCGAAGATGGCGTCTCTTTAAAATTCGCGTGACTTTGGAGCCAAAGAGGAGACATGTAGCGGTAAACTAGCAGTGCCGAATTGGAAACGCTCTATATCGTTTGTCAATTGGAAAGCACCTTCCACTGCACTAAGACTACTATAGTTATACCTGGGTTGACGACGCGACGGACGTTGGAGGAGGAGCTTCTGTCTGAAAGAAGTCAAACGTTGAAAGAATTCCGTCGCATCAAACGATCGACAGTTATAAAACTTACTGATTGCACGTCGGGAGTTGCGCCTTTTTGAAGATCTATGTAGTCGTCAAGTGGAAGGAAGGCAAACACTAGGCCCCGATGAGGGCACAACAAAAAAACGCCTCCTTCACAGTCAACTGATGCCGAACAATACCTTGACACAATGACCACAAGCAACAGGGACGTCACGGTAGATGTCATTTCAAAAACATATGAGAGCAAAAACCAAGTAAACAAAGAGAAAGCGGTAAAGCTGATATAGCTACTGAAAACATAAATACTGTATTTAGAAATAACGTTCTCCCGTACGCCTATACATGTATGTATTGCCTGAAAGCCCAGTAACTAACTGACTCGCGAGAAAACGGTGTACGCTGGAGTGGCAAGAGGCAGCTGCGCACTCGTACGGCGCTATAGAATTCGGAATGTGAACATTGCATAAATGTAACAATCAATCAATCATCACATGAATGATCGAACGGAACGCTGGTATAGCTTAAATTGCTCACTTTTCAATAAAGCCTTGCTGTCGAATAAAAATCCACAGCAAACTGCAGTTGAAAGTATAGAGCTCGAGGCGCACTATGAGAGCCGGTACGGTGTTAAGAAACAGACTATTCTATGAATTTAATCACCTTGCGTCGTACAATCCGTTGTTCAATTAATTAAGAGAAACATTGATTTTTCTTCAAGATACAAATTAAATAAACAATCCTGCCGAACAGCATGCCTACCGAAAATCGTAAACAATCCCTCCTTTCTCAGCCGTATTACCACCAACGTGAACGTCTAAAGAGACAACATTCAGAAAGAACTGCTCTTCAAATACTGGAGTAGTACTACATAGGTTTGGCTTGCGAGCAGACGTCTCCTCCAGCGCTTCGTCGGTATCGCAAGACTATAACTCAAATATCGACAAAAGGCCAATCTCGATAGGAATAGAGTCTTACTTCAAGGTATTTCAAAATGATATCAGCAACATCGTTCCGATAAATAGTGCTCAAACTCTCGATCAGAGCGCCAATCGTCGCTCTACGCCCCTCTTGTTGTTGCCATCTTTTCAAAACAAATAATGTTGGACCACCAGCTGCTTGAAGAAACGTGTCAAAATTTGTTAGAGGTCGTCGAAGAAGTTTTTGCCCGAGTGATCTCCAGTCATCACCTAACTTGTCTTCAACGTCAAGAAGTCGTATAGTTCTAGCTATTGCTGGATGCAATTCCGGCTCAATCAAATCGCTAATGGGTTTACTAACATTTAGATCTCTAACGCAAGGAACCTAAGGAAAATAGAGAACAACAATCCAACCTGTTAATTGGTAACTGATTATTTACCTGCTCGTATAAATCACCAAACCACTCAAGTAACTTCGGGGTAAAAGCAATTTCTTTTCCCTTTGCATACAATTGCTTAGTTTTGATCGGATATCCTTCCAGTGAAACAAAATCACCATCTTGAATTAATCCAAGGTGAAGATTTAACCCAGGCATTCCCTGCTGCTTTGACTTTGAAACTTCAGACATTACGTGTTCTCTTACGGCAGAACAAACGTTGCAAAACAATTTCTTTGTTGGTGAAGACATGCCGCAAAACTGAATATCCGTCTGGCGAAGAGTTATTTCCAAACGGTGACCAGGATAGACGTGAAAATAGGCAACGTTTCTGTAGAGCACGGTAAGTCGAGGAAAACGTCGAGTAAGACGAGTCAATAGACGATAAAATAACGGAGAAGGTACACGATGATCAATCGAATAAAGATGAAGAGGAATGGTTTTCAGGTCTGACAAAACGTTCTGCGATTCCAAATGATGTCTATCTCTCAG
This sequence comes from Oscarella lobularis, assembly GCF_947507565.1. NCBI lineage: Eukaryota > Metazoa > Porifera > Homoscleromorpha > Homosclerophorida > Oscarellidae > Oscarella > Oscarella lobularis. The sequence goes on along the minus strand of NC_089192.1, from coordinate 1,802,921 downwards.
TAAACAAGGTATGAAGAAATCAGATAGATGGTCGAGCACAGTAGCTTCCTTTGCCTCGGGAAACTGGAGAAAGTCTGTGCTATCATCCGACTGCTTCGATTGCATATCAAAGCCATAATAGTCACAGAGAAGATCGAAGTACTTCATTAGATAGACAAAGAAGTGAAAGCCCTCTTGACAAAATTATCTGCGCCCCATTCACGGGTACTCTTTCCCAATTCGAATCTGAATCCAAAATCAGACCTCGGACAAGAATTGATTCTTTCCAAAGTACTAAGCGATGAAGTGGTGTTCGACGACTTGCGAGAAAAATGACGAGTTCAAACGGAAAGTTTTCAGCATCATAAACACTGGAAACTTGATCTGAAACCCACCCACTCGTTACAAGACGAGTCAGAGTCTTTGGAGCATTCATATGGACCGTATCCATTATCAGAGCCAGCACATCGCTTTCAAAATAAGTTCCCCGGCCAAAGGATATCTAATGACGTCAGTGTTTTGACGTTGTCAAAAAAAAGATGTTAACCAATCAGTTCTAATGTCTGGGTCGCAGAACGCTCTCTCTTCGTTGTACGTCATAATTTGAAGATGATTCATTCCGAGATGTTTCAGTTGAGGCAGCTTCGAAGCGACGTCAAAAACTTCACGCCAAGTCATGTCTGTGCCTAGTAAGATCCTTCAAGCAACCGCACAAATCTTGAATGGTTTTCATTGAAACCCGCGTAAAGCTGACGTCAAGATGACGAAGACGCGTAAAGTTCCGTAGGTCCTCAATGCCAAGATTTCGCACATAGCTCGCCGAAAACGACATAAGAGTCTCCTTACAAGATGACGAAAGAGCTCGCACAAACGGAACCGACAGCTGGCCCAAACAAGGGCTGAAAGACAAGTCGATGTCGACCACGTGACGCTGATTAGCCAACTGGGAGAGGAATTTCGGTTCGTCGTCGATCGAACGAAGACACATCAGATTGAGGCGCGTTAGTGTAGATTGCATTAGTAGCTGCAGAATGGCTGACGTCAGCTTTCCTCTCTTGGCCAAATCTTCGGCTAACTGATCAGCCATGACGAATGGAAGAGTTTTCGGCGATGACACTAGGATCTACTCTCTGCAGTCGATGGCAGAGGAAAATTCGCCGGGATCGAAACGATTTCGCGTGTCTGGGAGAGACGATTTCGGCGGAAAGACGCTGCGCCATGTTTAAAAGTGCTGTCCCGGATAAAGTACTCTTGAGTCCCGTATAACGTGATTCAGTCGGGAAGCTGCATGTACTCAGTCTCTAGCTACTCTCGCTGGAGGTCTCGATCGCTGGTCGGCGTTCGGAAAGCAAATCAGTTTACCAGCAAATCTCTTTGTCCAAGCCGTTGGAACGAATTGTTGCAGGCCGCTGTGCGGGATCCCATCTCTCGTGTCTGCTATTTTCTCGGCGTCGATGTACGTGATGCTGCACCGCGTGAATTATTGTCGATAGAAAATATCCGTCACGGTGAGATCGATCGATCGATCTCTACATGGTAACATAGATTTCTATTTCCTTTATAGGTGTATATACATTTAATAATGAATCGAAGTCTTCATCCGACGGATTTGAAGGCACTACGTCCAGTCGTCGATCTCCTCAATTATATAGTACAGATATGTAGCTCATGTAGGTTTTGTGTCGACGTTTGAAGTTGTCATCTCACGACGTTTCACTACTTTCAGTTTGGAAATCATGTATAGGCACAAATTCTTTTCATATTTTGAACAGTTCCTTGTTTGAAGTCAGATGCTCCAGTTCATTTACCAGAAGGGAATCCTAACCTATTTTGCCTCCTCCTTTGAATATGGCCATGAATATGATGATATCCTTGCTCCTAGTTCAATCTATGAAGAAATATAAAGTTGTGCTTTAGGGAAACTATGCTAAGGCTAAAAAAGGCATCGCAATACGATCAGTTGGTTGTGACGAGAAAGACGCTACTTTGAATGAGTCAATATATTTGTATGTTTCCGGTGCCGAGCAGACTCTATCGTTCTCACACTCATGCATTCGAGCAAAAGAGTAAGTTTCATATGTCTCCTGTTCATCCTGTCTCATGTACATTTTCCTGGTTTCTCGTAAGTATTGTGCACATCCTTGAAATAGATTGCAGTTTCACAGAAACTTCCTATCCAGCCGTATAGTTACGGGAACGGTGTTTTGGTTTGGCACATCAACCATTTGAAAATTACCGGCTTTAGATCGTTTCATCGCATGCAATGCCTCGCGAATTTGACGCACAGTTGCTGTTGTATTCAGGCGGAGACGTGCCATCGGCTGCTTTAGAGGCATCCTTGTGGATATAGCATTCTAACAGGACTTCCCAGAAATATACAGATGACAACATGAATTCCATTCACATCGAAGCGCTCCTTCTGTACTAAGATGATCGTGTACAAAATACTTTGGACTTTGCTCCGCGGGCGTCCTATATATACAATAAATAAAACGTTTGTTCCCCCGGCTTAATGGAGAGAGATAGACGGAGTGTGGCGCAAAAGCGGACAGCAATAAATATATGTAGAACGTCATACGCTAAAAGGTCAATTTATCAGTTGCATGTCCTTGCGATGAATATCATGGCATTGCGAATGAGGGCAGTACTGTGTGTGTAAGGGGCCGCATTCGCATATATGGAAGGCACAACTTGCATTGAACAAACATGCAGACAAACTTCAGCTCAGCATCGCAGGGTCACTAGCTTCATTCAATGTAGTGCTTAAGTTATTTCTTCCTTCCCACAACACCATCGATGAATTCTCCGAAAGATTTGCCGACGCCTACAGCAATGGAAGCGTGAACTCGTTTTGCCTTGCTGGTCCACCATGCACGCTTGCGTCTGTCACCCTTGTTCTCACTACGAGCAAAAACGAACTCGAGATCTTGCGACGGATCGAGATCGAATTTAATTTTCAGAAGAAGGTTCTTCGGTGCGACAAGAGCGTTTTCATCAGTATAGGATAGAGGATTTTTATTCCTTCTCTCGATCATCAGTTTCACTTTCGCTTCGGTAACGATTTCCGGTAATTCTTCATGCAGCTCAGTGAGATGTTCTATGAAAGAATCGTGTGTGCTTTCTCTTTTGTAGATAAGTTTCTGAATGTTTTCTCTCGTTCCGTCGTTTCTCAGGATGGCGCCGATAATGACGGTGACGTTGAAGCCGAGTTCTTTCAATCGGATGAAAGTTTCGATCTGTACATTGTCGTTCACGTCCGTATCTGTCATTTCAAAGTTTGCGCTCTGTTCGTCCCAAACATTTCCTATAGCCGCGTTAGGGATGGGCAATTACGCAAGATCGTTATCTTTGAAAAATCGCTGATATTCTATTCCTTCTATTGCGTCATGCGTCGCGCTTGCGATTTGCAAAGCTACGGAATTCTCTGATAAAGTTTCAAAAGCGTTTGAACTCTTAGGACGTTTAAAATGGCGCGCTAATTTCGTTAGAACCTAAGTGGCACTTATATATCTTTTTGCATTTAGTAATGTTTTCTTAAAGCCGAAAAGGATGCTGCTCGTGCACCGTGACTCTTATGTGCCTATAGCCTAGCCTAAATGTCTCGGCCTTGTAGGCTACAAGGCCGAGACATTTAGGCTAGGCTAGGCACACTAGCCATCAGCTATACGAGTTTAGTAAGGCGGGAACACATGTACTCTACATGCTACGCGAAACTAGAATGCATACCTTTGACGGCATGCATACCTATAACGGCGATAATAAGAGCGATATTCACTTGGGTAGACATATGCTCCCTTAGTAGTCAATTCCGAGCAATGGTCGAAGCCAACTGACCTTGATTTTCTATACACTTGCCAATTTATATGCATCCCTGCTTCTGCACGTGATCCAATGCGGCTTTCTCCGCCCTACTTTAGTGACGTCACGATTGGTAAAGTATTATCTGGGTCGCATCAGCCGAGGTCCAGAAGACCGAAGTCGTTTAGAATGTCTAGCCTGACGTTCTTCGCGGCGATTCGTCGTCTCGCGCGATCGAATTCAGACATGATTCGTCCATTTCACTCTTTTCCTTTCATTTCGTTGTCTCTCGCCACGCGCACGAGTTCAGAAAGTCGATCAAACGTCCTAAAAAGACCGTTAAAGCAAGCGACACCCTAAAGATGCGAAAACGAACAGAGCAATGGAGCGATTTTTTGAACGAGCGTCGGCCATTTTGAAAAGTAGATACCCGGATAAGAGTGAACTTCGTCCGTTTCTAGCCTCTTTTGACGAAGCTATCGCTCCAACGGGCAGTTTCTGCAGCGATTTAGGTACTTTATATCTTGTTTGGTGGACCAGGGGTCGTAGACCGTTTCTATAGGGCATATTCACGGGGCGGGGCTTCCGGGGCTTTCGCGGAGTGTGTGGCACGCGAAAAAAGACCATCGCGCTGCATGTTACGATAAACCTCTATAGCCATTTTAGTTATTCGAGGATTACTTAGCTGTTTCGATGGAGAGGTTGTGCCTACAGCGAGTCGAATCGCTAATATCCACAAAAGGGGAAAGGAGGCCCCGATTTTCGGTTTTTTGCCAGACTACATTTCGTACAGTCACTAAACTGTCATTTTAATAAAATTGGCATATTAGCTTTATTTTCGCTTGAACGAAGGTATTTGTGGGTGGGGGAATACGAGTGAGCCTATGTTTTTGCCACATACTAACGCGCGCAAAGCCGTCCGTGAATATGCCCTATAGCGCAATTCTCGCACGATCGTCTCGATAACGATCGTTTCGTTCAACCTATTGCGACTGATCAGGTCTTTTGCGTGCATTTACGTGCATGTATGCCGAGACGATACCGTTATTCGCATTACTAAAGGAAAGGGTCCCCTTTCGGGGGAACCTTTCCTATGCTTTGACGCAGTTGATTGGCTACCCTGTTTATTTAATTTGCGGGGTCGGCTTTTCATTGGGTGTCACAGCAAAGCGACTCGCAACTCTTGTTCGATCCCGTAATTGTGAGCCTTAGTTCGTCTTTCTAGCCCGTTCTTTTTAGTTGTTAGCACTTGCCGTTTATAGCCAAAACTTAGTTGAAACTAAAGGTACTCACTACTAGCTCACTGCATGGTGCCCAATCTTTTCGCTAGCCTTCTGTGCTGAAGACTTTCTGCTAAAATTTCTTCAGTGGTACCTTCGTTCAGTTTCCAACATTCGAAACTATAGGTATTGCTACGAAAAAGTATGAACTAGCATTTGCGTGCACAGACGAATGGGCGTCGCGCACGTACGTGGGAGCTTTGCCTCCACCACATGGCATCGGTCTCTCCCCTCATCTCTTCCCCCGCCCGTGCGCTACTTTGCCTGCGAGCGATTGGCGTCGCGTGACCAATATCCTTTCGTCGTACATGGAATGGTGACTTGCCGTTGATGCTATCACTCCATCTGTATCATTGACGTGAATGACGCCAGGGTATACATAAACAGAAAGTTGTGTCTTCACATCCGAGGAAGTGATTCACATCCGAGAAAGTGATTCACATCCGAGAAAGTGATTCACATCCGAGGAAGTGATTCTCTTCCACGTGACGTAATCGCGGCGGCATTAACTTCCGCTAGCCACAGCAGGTAATTGGGGAGGCGAAAGACTGCGGTTAGGTTAAATTCCGGTTGTGTATTCTGTGTCAGTTCTGTTCGATCCTAATCCCCTGTACCGAAGAACTTTTCCGCAATCATGGCGAAACGGCTAAATGAGAGTCGCTTTCTTTGTCTTTTGTCTTTCACTTTCAATATACGCAAGTACGATTGAGAGCGAGCCAAATTGGCATCTTATTCCTTTGGCAAGAGCGGAGCCCATTTCACACGTAAGGTTACCAGTAGGAGAAACTTCAATTTGATTACGATGACAGCAATCTGATTAAGGAACATGTGAATCGCCTTCAATCGGAGCGACGCAAAATCGTAAGAAATAGGATAAGAAAATACGTTTATACTATGATTGTCTAGTGAAGGCTAAAAGACGATACCGACGAGTTATACAATGTCCAGACTCCTAGATTTTTGAGGTGTCTTTTTTGGTGTCCCGGCAGTGCACAAACCGGAAAGTGAATGTTCAAAGATTGTACTTAGGTTTATAACCGTTATTAATGTTTCACGCACAGAACAAGTGCAAAAAGGAAAAAAATGCCAGCTAAAGTCTTCGGTATCAAATTCACCTTCCGCTTCCTAAGCAGTTGTGACAAAAGGCAAAATGAGAACATAAAAGCGGAGAGCAAGAAAATGACATGCGACGGCGTCGTAGTTTAGCCTATGACAGAGTCACATATAGTACGACTGAATAGGAGGTATAAGTGTTGAAATGTCTTACGGTGTTGCGCTGCTGCGAATGAAGGCGATTAGACAGAGTTCCTATTGGATAGTCAGTATCTCTTCCTGATCGATTTATAACTACTGTTCTTGGCGCAAGGGGAATTGAAAACGATGAAGTACTTTTTCGGTGAGGACTTGCGTAGGACGAAAGTAGCAGAGAGCAGGCAAAGAGTGCAGCCACAAGCATCTGGCTCGTCATTGATGATCTGATTTCTATGTCTTGTTCTTTAGGCATTAGGCAATTGAGTGCGTCCTTAAGTACTGCTCTGCCGGAAGCGAACCTTGCCAAATCGGATATCCTCACCCTTTGTAAATACGTCATTCGGATAAGAATGGCTTCCTCGCGTATGACGTTACTAATTAATAAATTTCCGGTTTCGCAGTTCATCTTTGAACTTCCCCAAATTTTAACCAAGGTCCTCCTGATGCCGATATTCTAGCTAGCAATTTGTTAGGTGCAATCTTTAGGGCCAAGTTGCTTTTTAGTGTCTATACTATCCATATGCCTTTTATTATGAGTCATAGGCTTGCTTGACTCCCACTCTCTCAGTCTCTATACTTCCTTTCCGCGGTTGTTACTTGAGCTCTCTCTCTCTGGTCTCCTGCTGGGGCTGGATCGCATCCTTCAGATTTCCCTTTTGTTCGCATCCTTTTTCCTGCATCACTGAGTTCACCGTTTTTGTGCGACACACGTGTGCAAAATGATTCGTCCCTTGACATTTCAAACACGTTTCCCCACGCAGGACACTTCCGGAAAGCATGCTTTCGCCCACATCGTGTACATTCCTTCTTCCCACTTTGTCTACTGTCCTGTTGCCTCTGTACCGCAGATATCGTTTCGAGCTCATCTTCACCTCGCGCTGTGACCACTGCGTCCACGTTCGCTTTCCTTTCGACGTCGTCCATTCTCTTCGTTTGTGCCACCGCCATCTCTTCTGAGCGACATATTTCGAAAGCCTTGTCAAGGTTGGGATCACCTGCCGAGAGGAGTCTTTTTGTTACCCTGTGGTCCCGAAGCCCCAAAACCAATCTGTCACGGATCAACGAGTCCCGTATCGTTCCAAACTCGCACGTTTGTGCGAGCTTACGCAAGTCTGTCACGTATTTGTCGACCGTTTCGCCGATTTCCTGATTTCGCGTTAAGAATCGATATCTTTCGCATGTCAGATTAGTCTTGGGGATATAATATTTCTCAAATTTCTCGAGGACGGGTGCGAATTTCTCCTTTTCCTCTTCATCTGCGAAGTCGAACGTCTCGAAAGCCTCTTGCCCGTCGTCACCAGTAGCATGCAGGAGCACAGACGTTTTGATATCGTCCGGCGTATCGTCTCCCGCTTGTCGGGTTGCCTTGAGGTAAATCATGAATCTTTTCTTCCATTTCCGCCAAGCACCCGCTAAATCACCGTCCGCGGGCATCGGTGGAGGTAAACCTTGCAAATTCAGCGCTGTAGCCATCCACTCCTGACACCACGTAAGATCTGGTGAGCACGATGTCTTTATTATGATGTAACCTCCACTACCGGTCCCGTATATATGCACGTACACTACAGTGTCGCGTTTGCTCAAAGCTGATTTTGCCGCGTGCGAGAAGAACGAAAGATTGCGCTGCATGAATGCGCGACAGCCATCAAAGAGGCCTTTTTGATCGACATCGCGAACGACTCTTCCTAGTTGCATCCGTCCAAGCTGTGCGAGAGTTGCATTGACGTGACTGCTCGTCACAAAGTGGCAAAAGCGGGTCGAATGCATGTACCGATCGACGCAGAACGTCGTCAGCTCTTAGCCTCAGCATTTCGACGGATCGTGCTATATTTGCGATCTCCACTGCAAACTCTCGAAGCCTGGACGACATCCGGCGAAGAGAAAGAAGCTTCGTGGTCCTCCAAAGCGAAGCAGCGTCAGGGCGCTCGAGGACTTCCTTCTTTCTCTGGCGTCGATCACCCCTTGGACAACTTGTAATAGTGACAAATGACTCTGTTCACACATTACTTTCGCAAGGCAATTTGCTGTTCACCTCTGGCATTTACAGAAAGGAGACAAAGTATCTTTTTGCCATCAACCGGTGAGTACATTCTAGGTAAGGACAAATTTCGTCTTTGGAGATAGTTGTACACGATTTTGTCTCTGTTATAATTTGGAGACGAGCGAGACAGAAACGGCTTTTTCTTGTGGGAAAGTCAGTTGACAAGCTGGTCGTATATATCGTCTTCAAATATTCCTACGCCTCTTCTGCCGGCATGTCGCTTTCGACTACTCACGGGTCTGGACCCACTACTACTACTAGAGCTAACAGAGTCAGACAAAATCGGTTTTCTAATCTTTCTGTGCGAATCGGTGTCGGTCGTCATCTCGACTCGTCGTTGGCACCGACCCGACAACAAGGACGAGAAACTGCTTTCGATGTTGTCAGTATTGGCCTTCTAACGCGGCATTTCCTTGTACTCGGGTCGCGGCCTGTTCCCACACTCAACCAAACACTGGAGAAAGCCAGAAATACAAAGACGGCAGCACTGTATGCACGCATGGTGAAGTTAATTCGACAGTTCGCTACCGCTGAGGAAACAACCACGACGTGCGGAGTCAGAACGCGTGAGGACAAGCGTGTCGTGCGCGTGCGCGCGCGTGAAACATATCGGAGGCACGATCGGCTGGGTCCACGCATGGCTTGATCGATCGATCGACCGATATGATATGTTCGACAGGGAAAATGGCCAAATATTCCTTAGAAAGACTTATTATAGGAACTTACGACATTCTTCTTTGATGTCACTGTGACGAATCATTACGTCATAGTGACGTAGTGATCTCATTTGTGGTTGATCTCATTTGTACGCCCTACAGTCGTCGCCCGACAGAAAAGATCTCGACACATTCGAAGTCTCGAACTTACCTAACGTCCTT